>NC_056745.1:42901446-43056446 GCF_019279795.1 Protopterus annectens
AACTAGATCAAAACAACATTGAACATTTAGCTGCAAACCAGCATGGTGGTCCACAACCATAAACAAATTACCTGGTAATAGAAAAATACTTTTTGAATTACACAGCAAAACTAAAGTCCCTCAAATCAAATGTAATATTAAAAAGTTATCAAAGGAATTGAAAATGATCAGGAAAACAAAGGCATTCCATTAAATTAGACTAGCATTGAAAGGTAAAGATAGCTACAAATTCTTCTTTAATTACATTAGAAATGCAAGAAGAAACACTCAGCATTGCTCAGAGATGAGTCAAAATGGAAGTACTCAGCTACAGAGATATTGCTGACATACTAGCAAACCAATTCAGTGAAACCATTACGGAGACAGGTATACAAAAACCCCACATATTCCTGAAGGTGTCCAACTCCCAATTATCATCAGTTACTTAAAGTACTTTCTAAGGTGAAAAATACATTCTCCATGGGATCTGATAATATCCCAGTCGGCCTAATAAACAGCATTAAACAAGCGCTGATATACCCACTTGTTAATCTATTCGACCTAAGCTTAGTAAATGGCATTGTCCCCCAGGTATGGTGCCCAGCGGTGATGACGCTACTTCATGAGTATCCCCACCACTGACCTCAGAAATGATAGATCCATCACTCTGACAAGTCTCATATGCAAAGCCATAGAACATATTATAACAGATCTGGTTAACATTGATATCAAGAACCTTATCAGACTTGACCCACTGTACCTTTGCCTTGTCAAGGGTAAATCCTGTCTGATGAATCCAGTAAACTTCTTTGACAGGGTGATACAAGCCTTGGACAATTGGCATACTGTCCCATGCAGCATACCTTGACCTCAGCAAGGCATTTGTCACTATACCCTCTTACCAACATAATAAATAAATTAGATGCACTTCTAATTAACCCCTATGTAATTAAATGGACTGCAAACTTGTTGAAGGACAGAACCCACACAGAGAGGGGGGTTGGTGGTGGATGCTTCTTCAAAGACTACAAAGGTGTCCAGAAGAGTTCTCCAGGGATCTGTCTTGGAAACTCTGTTACTCGACATCTGCTTCCCTGATTTCCAAATTGCAAACATGTATCTCTGGTTAATGACGTTTGCAGATTATTGTAATCCGGATGTCATCCTCAAGTCACCTTCAGACACACAGTTACTCTAACATGAGCTTACATTTGTTAATAACTGATGTACTAAAATGGACTTAAATGTTAAAAAGTACATCATCATCATCGCATTTTGTCAAATAATCCCTCCCTCCAGCTTGAGAATACAGACAACATCCCACGTCAAAATGAGAATTTAATGACAGACCTTGAGACATAAATGGATAGATAGTGGATAGTCTTTTAAACATCATGTTATAGCAGTAGTTAGAAGTCCTTTTACCTTCAGCAACTCATTGAAAAAGCAATATCTTCAACATCAAAGGTCCTTACCCTCTTGTACGGACACCGATTAGGCCAATCACAGAAAAAAAGGCCCAATTTCAGATGCATCTTACTAGAAACATCAAGCAACTGGAAATACCTCTGCGGTATCTAACTAAAACAGATCAGCAGCTTAAAAATAGGTGCTGAGCTCATGGATTCATTAATTTTAAGATATTCGAACACCACCAAGTCAAATGATGATTTACTCTTTGCCAGCACCTTCCTTCAAACTGTACCGCCTTTTTGCAGGATGGCCACACCAGTCATCTTGGTTATATGTAAAGAAAGACTGTCAAACTGCTTAACATGCAGGGGACATTTATTCCGAAGGTTTGGCAGGTGCTGGGTTATAAGTATGCCCCTCCACTGTGTTTTATTAGTCAGTGAAGATTTAGGTCACCAGTTCCAGTACTGGTGGAGATATTGGACTTGTGAAGATACAGGAGTTCCAGGATGATAAGGTCTGTAATGGCAATGTAAGCAAGACAGAGATCTCTCCTCAAAAGTCTAAGGATAGAGTTTTCAGACTCTCTCAGTAGCTCAGGGACGTTAAACCCGTGATCCTTTTGGTTAGAAACCTTTAGGACCACTCTAATTGTTTGATATGTTTGGTGAAATACATCCCAAAGGGAGTGCATTACTTCATAATTTTACTAGTACTGACAATGAGAATGGTTACCTTTTTACACTTTGATGATATTCCTTTGGCAATTAGTTTGACTGAATAAAAGGATTTCCTGATGACCACTGGCACATTTCGGTCAGAAGAGAGGGAACTATCAACCAAGTAGCTAGGTGTCGGACTACATTTTCTTTTTATAGTGGTGTGTTGTCTATAGTGTACGGCGGTAGTGTACAGCGAGGGGAAGAGATGTCAATCACAAGTGATGATACTACATGTTTTAGCATTTATTCTGAAGCCAGCAGATAATTAGGGAAAGTTCATTCTGGTTGGTTTAAGTGTCATAGGGTGACTTACAACTGCCTGCAAAATTGTTAACCAGAAATCTTGGCTCTCTCCTTGGAAATCTGAGAACTAAATACTAAAGAGGAGAGATCTCAGCACTAATCCCAGAGTGATACCTCTGTTCACGTTCATACTTTCTGATAAGGCACTGTGTGGGTTCTGTCTTTCAGACAGTCTGCTATCTATCTTGTCATTTTTTAAAGCAAAGAAATGGTATCAAATGGCTTGGTCAAGATAAACTGCATGGTCACATTAACAGCCTCCATCTCCCTTCCAAAGTTGTTTATCAGATTAAAAACAAACAGGATCTACCCTTCACAAACCAAACTGCTGGAAGTCAAGTCTAATAAGATTCTTGATATCACAATTTATGAGGTCAGTTATAGTGTGTTCCATGGCTTTGCAGATATGGACTGTAAGGCTGATGTTGTTTGTCTTTTCCCGGTTAGGGGTCGCCACAGTGGAACTCCGGCCCGCTAATGATTGGCAGTAGATTTTTTTTATTGTGGTGCTGAGTTCCCAGCCTGATGCCCAACCTTCAGCGAAGGCACGCCCATTCACACATGTCTTTCGGAGGCCACTCGACTGTGGGGAGGACATGCCGACTCCACACAGAAGGCAGTCCAGCCGAGAATCGAACAGGAGTAATGCTGATAAATCTGTAATTACCGGTGTTGGCTGCAAGTCCACCCTTATGGAAGAGCATTACCACTGCAGTGCACCACTAATTAGGGACAAAACCTAGTGACTACTTAACTATTGACTGGTTAGGCCCACACCAGTCCTCTGATTTAGTGGATGACAGCAGGCCTGGAGGAGGAGCATCCCTAGTGTCCAGTGTGGGAGGGGGTGCATTCTAGAGTGTAGTGCTGCCCAGCCCTAAGCCACAGTTGCAACATACTGACTTATCATTGTGAAAAGGATCTTAAATTATGCAGTCACAAATTTGGGGGTACTCTAGGCAAATATTTTCTTTTCTAGGAACTCTCCTCAGACCCAACAGAGTCTATTGGCATGGCTGAATGGCATCTTCTTTCATTCAGTGCCAAAGATAAAGACTCAAGGCCTGAACATGAAAAATATGTCTTGATATATGACAAACATTTTAGCTGCCGGTGCAGAGCTGCACACGTAGTGAATATGGCCTGATGATGGTGATGATAAAACTGGGCCAGACTCCGGTCTTTTTTCCTCATGCTGCACATTTGGGAAGTGTGCACATATATGCTGATTTTCATTCACCAAACACCGACTGTCACAAGTTTCCTTTGCATGCAATCATGCTTGATCTCATATGAGTTCATAGGAGTCTTCAATCTCAGATGCCTGTGAGGAATCTGAAGACCTGGAAGTCATTGCCTCTGAAATGAACAAGGACAGTGGAACATCATCCCATTTCCCCCTGAATAACCCTTAATTTGATAAGACCTTGACATTTTGAGTTTTATCATGAACTGGTTATAACATTCATCACTTCTTCCTCCAAAGATGTTGGAATGTATACCAGAGGATACGACTGAAAAACTATGGATATTCCTCTCATGCAGCTGGTTGTCAAGTACATCATTGTGGAAGGCATCCTGACTTTGCTTCAGTGGCTACCTATAAGTGTGCACACCCTTTTCAGGCCCCCAGATGAATGGAACACATTTCTTACTTGATATTCTTGAGATGACGGCTCTGTCGTAACATTAGAATAACGTGTGCCCCAGACACCTCAACATTTTGCTCTTTTCAGTGAGACCGTCTAAATCTCTTGACCCATGTAGCAAGAGAGTTTATCTGTCTGCCTCATGGATGCGGGCTTACATCAACTGTTTGCCTCATATGTCCAAATCTTAGTCCTCACTAGAGGACCTAGCACTGGAACTGAAGCTTGTAGGCCTCTCAATCTGGTCTCATGAAGGATTTCAGACAAACTCTGTCTACAGCTTCTAAAGTTAAATTCTATGTAGCCTCTTGCAATTCCAAGTATGCTGATCCTGTGGCCAAGGCCATCAACTCAGTTATACATTTGTCTAGGATGGTACTACTGTCCTTCATGGAGAAACTCAGGAATAATATCCTTGGATGTTCACTTCAAAGGACAGATCCTCTCTGGCCAGGCCACTCATGATGGGGCCAATGTTCATAGGTAAGTACTAGGCTATCGGCCCTAGGGCCTATACAAGCCCAGCCAAAAAGGTAGCCTGGCTTTTGCCACCCAAGAAAATTATTTTCCTGTGCCACTGTCGAGCAGAGCCACAGAAGTGATCCCCTGTGTGAATTTCCTATTTCCCATCCAATCATCAAGATTTTTCTTGAAGAGTGCTAATGAGGAGCTTTGTTTGATATAGATAAGTAGTTTATTCCAGAGTATGGGAAGTCTCTGGGACAGGAATCTATCACTCCAGCATGTTCTGTTTATTGTGGTGACAAGGTTTAGGTTCCTAGAGTGTGTAGCTTGGAGAGGTTGGGATTTCTTTAAGTGGAGCATGTCCAACAGCTCTGGGTTTGACATAGCTTTGTATGTTACTCAGCGATCACCTCTGAGTAGGCGATATGCGATGGAGTAAAGCTGGAGTTTTTTGAGACGATCTGCGTAGGGCATCTGTTTGAGGCCATTAATCCTCTTTGTGAGGTATTTCTGCAACCTTTCCAGTTGTTGTAGATGTCTACTGAGGTACATACCAAAAGGGGCATTGTACTTTATAATGGGTCTAATGAGTGATGAAGAGAGGGGAACAATGACCTCTTTTTCTGGATGAGAAACCTTTTGTAATGAGGTGTGCCATGTAGAAGGATTTCCTGACTACTGTGGCGATATGATTATCAAAGGAGAGACTACTGTCTACCTGTGTCCCAAGGTCTCTTATCACACTTTCGTTGTTAAGTATACTACCGCCTATGTTGTAGTTCATGGGTACAGAGTTTTTACCAAAGGGGATGACAATGCACTTTTTGGCATTCAGCTTGAGGCCATGGCTTTGACACTAGGCATCTGTCTCAGTGAGGCCCTTTTGTAGGATGTCCACATCATTATGAGTTTCGATTATGGCTCCTAGTTTGCAGTCATCTGCGAACTTCGCAAACCAAAGACCTTCTGTGTTAGCCTGTACTTCAGAGAAGTAGATACAAAACAGGAGAGGACCCAGGACCAAACCCTGTGGTACTCCACTTGTCACTGGTCTGAAGTCAGATTTGGAGTCTGCTACTTTCACAGTGTGGGTTCTGTCAAGTGAGCCAGTTGGCAACCCATCTTGTGTTTATACCTAGTTTGGTGAGTTTATCTATAATTCCAGAGTGGGGGATGGTGTCGAAAGCCTTGGCAAGATCTAGATAGGCTGTGTGAACCCCCTTACCTTCATATACGGCTTTGGTGACTGCTTCAAAGAAGTCTATCAGGTTTAGGAGACATGATCTGCCTTTTACAAACCAGAACTGGGTGGGGTGTAGAGTTTGGAGATTACCAATGTCTTTGTTTATAAGTTCCACGATGATACGTTCCATGGCCTTGCAGGCCAGGCTCGTCAGGCTAATGGGATGGTAGTTCCCGGGGTCCATATTGGCTCCCCCCTGTGGAGTGGGATAACCATCATTGTGTGCCATTCAGTGGGCACAAAGCCTGAGGTGAGACTATGAGTGAACATGGTACTTAGGTTCTTGTGAAAAAGGGGAAGATCCTCACCACACTGAAGAAATTTTACAACTATCATCATCTTCTTCTCCTCCTCTTGCACATCTAGCCAACTGTAAAACAGCAATAATATTTGCTATCCTAGACAGGTTCTCAAACTTCAATAATACTTGCCCCCACTTGTGCCAGCCAAGTCTTTTAACAGGACAACTCTACTAGTCTAGTGGCAGTAATGCTGATTACAGCCTGGGGCTGATTGTGGAAAACAGATGGTTACTGGAGTTCACCTTATCTTGGAGAGCTGTCAGAAAGGACAATAGGTAATAGGTTATCACCTTAGCTGCATTTTGGAGCTTACATGTCCTCCCCACAGCAGGCCTCATTGAAATGGGGCAATAGAAACTGTCCACTTTTCAGAACACAGTTACAGATTTAAGATTTGCCTATTCCTAAAGGGAAGTGATGAATGTTATCCTATTCTGGGCCTTAGCAATTTCAACAGGTGTATCCGGTACATCTAGTTCAAGATGGTGAGTCTTAAATGTGTTATGTCCCTGCAACTGCAAGGTGCTGCTGAACATGTCAGATGCCTTCTACCATATCAGTATTTTGGATCTTCACAGGAAATTCCTTTCTTATCTGGGCAGTCATTATTTCGTCTAAACAGTGGTACCATGCAGACTTTTTACAGCGTTCAAATTATTCTCCAAGGTATTAGAAATGATGGTCACAGTAGAATGACCTTCTTGTAATCCACATGTCCAGATTTTTCCAGGACTTCATGGAACCAGTTCTGGTGTGGACACTCCATTGGCTGAAGTCCTAAGTAGTGACCATCAACTGGAAGATGTCTTCTATGTCTTCCTGACAGATGAGAACCGTGTAGCCAAGAAGTTAGATACACTTCATGATCATTATTTTAAAACTGTGACTTGCCTGTTTTTTTATAAAGATGTTTATAACATTTTTAGCAGTGAATATTAGTATGTACTTAGGAAAGAAATTACTAGTATTTTGATGAATGATATAGATTCAGATATGATAATGCAAGATGACTTCAATTGCTTATGTATTGGCTTCCCTATAGAAACAGTGCTTTACATACTATGTAAAAGTCACACACGTTTAGCTAACCCTGCCTGTAGGCAATTGCCTCAGGTGAATGAATCCATTTCTGACAAAGTAGGACATTTTTTTCTTGCAATCCCTGTTATTTATTGACCAGATTAGTCCCACAAGGCCACTAGCCTCTTTTCAGTGGAGACCTGATTATGAAGCAGTTTGCTACAGTTTAAAAAAAAAAACAGATTTTTTTTTTATTTTGTACGGCTTGGGGCAGGATGCAGAAATGGGACCTGATTGGCTCCTGCATTTCAGGAACCACAGGTACCTGATCATTGCCTTTTTTTAATTGCTCCTCAGCTGAGGAGGGTTGGGGTGGGACCTGGTTAGCTGGGTGGCTCCCGCATTTTGGAAGCAACACCTACTCATATAGACCTTGAGAAGGGGTGTGATACTGAGGATGGCTCTGGGCTCTAGATGACGCAGCTACTTCTCTGGGAGGAAGTATTTATAACCTTTTCAAATCTTAGTCTACAGGGCTCTGCTGGTTTAACGATTTAAACTAAGATATTGAAAATAGGTGCCAGCCCTTCTATGTTTATTACAGAAGCTCACATTATATGAAAATATCACTGACTCTCCCTTATGCATGAGCCCTGCAGTTTCCCAGAAGCAGTAGTCCCCTAACTGATGTCAGTTGTGTAGAAAACAATGAGAGAGTTTGTACAGTAAATCTACAACCAGCATACATTAGCATTCTAAAAGCACAGACATTTTATGGGAACATATTAATGACAACAGATAATTTTGATGTGGTTACTTTTGTTAACTGGGTATAAAAACAAAAAACAGGAACTAAAATACTGCAGTGTTTTTCAAAGAAGATGAAATGTGGCCACAGCCGTTGGACAGAAACATAGGAATTTATTTAGACAGGGCTGGAGGGTTCAGATTATTACTGTAACAGGTATGAAGAAGAGTTGGAACTGCAGCATTTATAGGCACGCACTGCACAATGACAGTTTTATTATTCTGCTAGATAAAAAGAAATGTATTAGGGAAGTAGGTATCAGTTCTGCTACATATGTAATTTATATTTTGAAATATGTATGTGAAAAGATTTAAGTAGGTCTGACTAGAAAAATGTTAATATACACAAAGAGAACTTATTTGTAAAATTTTGCATAATAGGTTAATTAAGTCAGTTATTATTTTCAGGGTGTCACAACAGCTGTGTGGAGGGTTTTATGTATTTAGACAGAGCATGTTTGAAGCAATGTTAGTGACAATTAAAATATTTTTGAACAAAGATAAATGTTTTGGGTATTTACTCTTAACAGTTTAATGCAACATGGCTTGAATAAGCAGTTAAGCAGTTCTCTTTTGAAGAAAAAAAATAGTTGTAACTTTTAAGTATCTAACATGTATAATCGTTCAGCCAGTAGGACTGATACATAAACAGTGCTGCTTTTTAAGCATGGATACCTCTTTAGAAGGGGTTTTATCCTCCAAACAATAAACTGTTAAGCTAGTGGTCCATTAAAGTAATTTTATTGCATACTTGCTGCGGATTCTGATTACTGATTTCGTACAGAGGGTTGCTTTCTTCTGGATTCTATATTCATCTTGTCGAGTTTCTGCATCATTTAAGGGGCAGCCTTGATTAGCATTTGGAAGTCCAGTACATTGCAGAAATCAATATTAGTCATTTCTGCCCAGGGAGAAGTCCCATTAAGGCATGGTCTTGATGCCCCAAGTTACAGTACAGTGCAGAGCCAAGACTCATACACACTAATGGTTGCCTCCAATCTTCACAATGCTATTTCCAGGTGTTGTAAAGGACCATTTGTTACCTTTGGATGAGCATATGGGTATGTTTTAAAGGGCCATCTGTTACACTTAGCTGAAGAATCACCATGTGCTCATTCACAGATTTCCCCTGGTGTCAGAACTATGTTGCTAAGTCATGCAGCATTAGAGAATTTCCACCAATATCCTAGTGAACGTCCAGTTCCTGCTGTTGAATTTAGAGATTCTAATGATGGATCTTTAACTCAAAGTTGGACACTCAACTATCACACACTTCAAGAATGTTGTTTCCTTCAAATTCCATGTCAACTAGTTAAAGATGAAAATTCATCATGACCTGAAGATCTTGGTAATAAAGTTGCTCCTCCAGCCACTTCTCATGTGCTGAACTGTCTAATCCAGTCCGTTTCTAAACAATCACAGGAGCATACAGTTATACTCCCTCTGCAGTGAACCAATATCCCTGGCAGGGAGCCACAGACAGCAGCATCTTCCTGTTTCAGGGTAAAAGAATGAGCTGAAGGACTCCCTCAGCCATTACTCCAGTCCTTTCCTAGAGATGCCAATTCAGAAGCCATACGTTGTCTGGGTCTTTTGAATGTTGGCCACTGTAGAGACTGACCTAGCTTCAACTCAGGAGACTGCAGTCCTCTTCTATTCTTTTCTGTAGAAGAGCAAGTAAATTAATTCCGTGCCCTGGCACTGGCAATTCCAATGTGCCTTTCTACCATGGCTGCTGATTCCATATCTCATCAAGAAAAGAAAAGCTAATTCACAATGTCTCCAGTGAACAAAAAGGGCATAGTTTCAGGCACTCATGTCCCTGGAAGTTTGGGATAATTTTCTGTTCAGAGACAAGGAGGTTTCCCATAGGTGATACAGCATCTAGTTCTGCCTAAGTAACTGACTTCTGATGTAAACCTACTGATTCTATCACAGATCCCTGCTGGAGTCTTAGAGGTTATTCAGGCTGCTACAAGTGTTCCACTAGGCAAGCCTATGCCTCTAAGTGAACCGGTTCTCACTTTGAGCATATAAGGTATGCTATGTTGCTCTAAGTCAGTCAGCAGGTGAGCTTGACCTATCTCAGGCACCTATATAGTTTAGGCATCAGTTACCCCATGATCAAACTGCATGCATCTGCTACTTCTACCCACTTTTAGCTCATGGAAGGCAGACTTTGCAGCAAGTTCCAAGCTGGTCAAGTAGTTCCAGCTGTTGTAAATACATTCTCTTTGAGCTGTCTCTATCAACATTATGTTTAGGAACCCGCCCAAAAAAAAAACATTCCACTCATACATGTAAACTAAAAATTCCTGCCTCACCTGGAATTGCAGCAAACCACTTGCTAAAGGTAAATACAATATTAAGGCTTTTGCTCTGCTTTTAGCTGCCCTGCTTTTAGCTACTAATAATACCTCTCTCTCCCCCTCCAAAGCTCCTCTCTATTGTAGCTTATTTTAACCATACAGCACTGGGTTTGCTTCAAGTAAATCTACTTGTGTAGCTTGAGGCCAGTGTCTTTTTGTAAGCTTATTTCTGCTCATATTTTATTTCTTTTTATTTTATTTCTGTGACTATACATTTTAGAAACTTTATATCCTTGTCTCTCAAGCTAGTTTTTCACTATCTTTTTCTGATTGTTTCTATGACTTCATCTTGACCAGGGTGCTAGCCCCACTCCATTCTCCCTTGCTACGCGCGGGCTCACTTCGCTACCCTACCCCCATTCCCACCCACCAATATTACAATTAACTTTATACCTAACCATCCCTCCCCTTCCTGTCCCACTAGCCACTACAATTCCACTTCATGCCTATTGCCACAACCACCTTACTAATATGTCAATATTGTCAACACCACTTCCTCTATACCACTGTCTCTCTACCTACTCTATCTGACCATATTTTATTCCAACATGTATTATTTTCTAATATCTTCTACACTACTCCTTACTCTATCTCCACCTCTTACCACTCCAATTTCTCTGACCCACTCCTATGTTTGCCAACTTCTGACTCATACAACATATATCCAACTACATCTTTTACTATCTCCCCTAATCTCTTTACTACCACTACCTCAAGTCTATATAAACTATCCATAATACAGGTTTTGAAACTTTTCCACAAAGCTAAGTCAAAACTATACAAACTCCATCTAGCATCTACTACACACTCTTTCCTCACTAAAATCCTACTTTGTTCTGGAGATATCCATCCCAACCCTGGCCCCTCTTCTCTCCCCAAAACTACCTCTACACTGCCCCCATCTTACTCCTCTAACAGTCACCAACCTCAGTCACAACAATCATCTCCATCCAAATACTTAACTATTTACTCATTGAATATTCAGAGTCTAGCTAATAAAGTCACTGAGCTGCACTCATGAATAGCTTTCAATACCCCTCACATCCTCTCCCTATCAGAAACCTGGCTCAAGCCACAAATCTCAAATAGTGAAATTCTCCCACCAGGTTATAATATCTTCCGATCTGATAGACCTGTAAAGAAGGTGGTGGCGTGGCCATCCTCTACTCAAACATTCTTAACCTCTCACCATACCCTTCCCCAATTCCTGACTTTCTCCCAGCTGAAATCATCATCCTTAACTGCCATCTGATTCCCCACAAAAAACTTGCAAATGCCTCTATCTATCTTCCTCCTGGAAACAATCTGCACATTCTTGAAAACATCCTATCCTGGTTCTCCTCCCAAAATATACCATATGAGACACTTATCCTTGGTGATGTCAACATTGATTGGTCCAAACTCACAACTGACTCCCCCAACTCAGTATCCACCTACACGGCTTCCACCAACTTATAACATCGCCCACTCACTTCCATAAAAATTCCACTTCCAGCTCCATCATAGACTGGATCCTTACCAATTCCCCCCACCAATACCACAATCCCACCACCTTACCTGACTCCCTCAGTCATCATCTCCCTACCCCCATCTTAAGACACTACTCCCATATTCCTAAACCCCACCTTATCAAAGACTGTCGAAAACTATCGACTTTCAATTCACCCCAATTTAACTCCATTCCCCACAACATAGATTGGTCCATCCTAAAACACCTCCCCCTAAACGATGCTGTAAGCACTTTCAATAGCATCTTCCTGAATACTCTAAACTCCTTAGTTCCCTCTAGGAAGACCAGAGTAAAATCAAACCATGCTCCCTGGCTCTCCAAAGAGACTAGGTCCCTTATGAAACAAAGAGATCAGGCTTGGAAAACCTGGACTAAAACTAAACAACCAAAAAACAACGAAGACCACTTCCACCAAAGGATTTATTGCACACTGGAATAAACTTTCTCTGACGTCTCGGCCAAAGCCTTCAAGGAGATTCTCCTTGAAGGCTTTGGCCGAGATGTCAGAGAAAGTTTATTCCAGTGTGCAATAAATCCTTTGGTGGAAGTGGTCTTCGTTGTTTTTTGCTGTTTGGTTCCCGTTGTTCCAGTTTAAAACTAAACAACCACCTTTTATTCAAAAAATACAGACAACTGAGGAACCTTGCAAAAAAACATACAACTAATGACAAAAACTTATACTACTGCTCTGCTCAGCTTAACAACAAATCCAATCCTTGAAAATTTTGGTCAACTCTCAACAACATCCTCTATCATGGAAAGCTCTCTAATCTCTCCCCATACCCTAACTCCTCCTCTCAGGAAACAGCTACCCTCCTGAATAAACACTTTCTCTCTTCCATCCAAAATCTGGTAAGCTCTAAGCCAAATTCTACTTCGACACCCACCTCTCCAAGTCCCAATAACACAACTTTGTTTTCTTTTGAGCCAGTTCCCATTACTTACATCAAATCTCTACTACTCAAGCTAAAACCTTGCTCTCCTTCCACTGACAATCTATCTCCTACATTCCTCAAACTTGCTGCTGACTCAATTGTCTATCCTGTATCTATACTAATTAATCGATCTATTCTGGAATCAACTGTCCCCACCCTTTGGAAATCTTTCTTCACTATCCCTCTTCATAAAGTTGGAAACTCCACTGACCCCTCAAACTACCGACCCATTGCCATTCTGTCTCCCCTCTCCAAGATATTAGAAAAATGTATTCACTCACAGCTTCTCAATCACCTCCTCACACACCACTTACTTACCCCTACCCAACATGGATTTCGTCCTCACCACAGCACCACCACCACTGCCCTCCTCTCCTTCACTCATATCACTGCAGAGGCCCTATACAACAATAAACTCATATCCTGTCTCTTCCTAGATCTCTCCAAAGCCTTCGATACTGTCTCTCAGCCTCTACTACTATCCAAACTTGCAAATCTCCACCTATCGCCCTCCACACTTGCCTGTTTTAATAGTTACCTATCTGGCAGGGAACAATCTGTCAAATGGCTGTCATCCTTCTCACCTTTCCTTCCCATCTCCACTGGTATTCCCCAAGGCTCCATCTTGGGACCCCTTTTGTTTAACATCTTCACCAATGATCTTTACACCTCATGCAAAGAATCCTCCCTTATTCAGTATGCTGACAACTCCACACTTATATCCAACTCAAATAACATTCCTGAACTACACTCCCTGACCCAACAGGCCCTACTATCCACTGAACAATGGTGCTCTCACAACGTATTGATCCTAAATCCCAAAAAGACCAAATTCCTACTTTTCCTTCCCCGTTCTCTTTCTCATCACAAAACCTCCTTTTTTATTACATCTTCTGACAATACAAACATCCAACCTGACACCCAAACAAAACTCCTAGGGGTCATTATCTATGACGAACTCAAGTTCAACCTACACATACTCCAATGTATAAAAAAACAAACCAGAAACTAGGTCTGCTATATTGGAACAAAAAAATCCTAACCCCTGAATCTAGACGTACCCTGGGCCAGGCACTCCTCCTCCCCTCCCTCTTATACGCCGCTCCAGTTCTTACCAATATCCAGGCCTCCACTCTAAACAAACTGCAACAGACTTACCATAAAATAGCCAGATTCATTACTAACTCCCTATACAACTCACACCACTGCATTTCTTTAAACTCTCTTCAATGGCTTGAACTTCCCCAGTTTCTGCTATCTTATCAATTTCATATGCTACACTCTATTCTTTATAAACCCTCCTTCTGTCCATCGCTGTCTTCCTTAGTCTCCATCTACATCCCATCCCGGAACCACCGTACTTCTAATCAACAATTACTTGATATCTACCACCCAAAAAGGTCAGTAGGCAAACTACTCTACAAACACTCCCTTGCCCATGCTTGGAACAAACTTCCCCTTGACTTATGTTCAATCTCCCACACCTCACACTTTAAAAATGAACTAAAAGCTTATTTTCTCAATTCCAGAACCTGCCCTTGCCATGACCCTACCTAGTCTTCCTTCCCTTTATGTACAAACGAAGTGAAATGCACAAGACAAATCCAACAGAAAAAATCTGGTAACCTTGAGCCACGGACCAAGAAAGGCACAAAGCACGTTGATTTAACGCAACTTTAATTATTTAAAACAAATGCGTTTTCGCTGTTAAAATATAGCAGCTTCTTCAGAATGAGAAAACGCGCCAAAACAGTTTGAATTGGTATATGTATCAAAAGTACAATGACGTCATGCATGAAAGACAACCCATAAAAGCGGTAGCACCAATTTAAACATAAAACTCTTATAAACACTACTATATAACTTATTGCCAACACTAGCCTAAAATAAATATTAAATATTAAAACAAAATAATCATGAAAGTATACATCTATGTTACTTATAATAAAAATAATAATAAAAATTAAAAATAAAAAATGATAAGTAATAAAATATCATCTAAGGTAACTTCTGAGTTTCAAAACACATGAAATGTTGCAGGTTTCATTAAGACCAGGGGTTGAAAATGCTCCCAATTTAACCTGCCATTCTAACTCACGGTTTTCTAACAACAAAGAAGTAGGGCCACCTCTTATATTAACTGGTACGTGGTCGATACCTATAAAATGAAAACTATGACCAGGTGAATTTGTTATGTGCTTGGCTAGAGCGTTGTCACTTCTGTTTTTCCTAATGGCATATGCGTGCTGGTAGATGCGTTCACGGAATTTACGGTCGGTCTTGCCGACGTAGAAAGCATTACAGCAATCACAAAGTGCCAAGTAAACTATTGATTTAGTTTCACAGTTAATTTTGTGAAATGTTAAATATTTTTTGTTTCTTATAGTGAAACTGTTCCCTTTTTTCAAACAGTGACACCAATTACACGCTCCGCACATAAAGGTTCCTTTCAACCTAGTTTCAAAACAATTGTTATTAGGTCTTTGTAAGAGTTCCTTTAAATTTCTACCTCTCTTGTAAGTAATGAAAGGTCTTGGGCCCAATTTTTCCAGTAAAAATGGGTTAGCTGAAATAAATTGCCAATTTTTACAGACAATGTCCCAGATCTGCTTAGAATTCAAACTGAACACAGTAATGAGACTCAGTTTGAAATTGACATTACATCTAGGCTCTTGGAATGGGTCAGAGGAAAAAAGTTCCACTGTTGGACCCGGGGGCACTCCAAAGGCAGAATCAGCAAGAGAAAGCATATCTTTGCTACCTGGTACTTGGTGGAGGAGTGGTTGAAAATGACCAAACAGTCTCTTTTGAGAGACCTCTTCAATAAGTTCATCAACCAACCTACTAGGGTACCCACGGTTAGTGAATACGTTTTTCAGAAATGAACATTCTTGTTGAAACGCTTCATCAGTGCTACACATACGTACAGCTCTCACTAATTGTCCTTTAACTATTGCACGTCTTTGCTTAAAGGGATGATGACTTGTGAAATGTAGGAAAGAATTGCAATAAGTTGGTTTCCTAAAAATTGAGGAATGAAATACATTTGCAATAATATTCTTTTCCAATTTCACATCAAGATAATCAATAGTAGAGGACGAGAAGTGGTGTGTAAATTTCAAAAATTCTGTGGTAGAATTCATGTACCCAACCAAATCTTCTGCAAGGGAGCCATCGCCAATAAACAAAATAAAGATGTCATCCAAGAAGCGAGTGTAGAACTTAATGGCATTGGAAAAATCCAAGTTGTTTAAGAGGAAATGTTTCTCCCAATACGCCATAAAAAAGTTAGCTACACTCGCCCCACAGGGAGAGCCCATGGCTATTCCCTGTTTTTGCAAAAATGTTTGTTGATCAAAGATGAAAAAATTGAAACTAAGGACAATGTCCAATAGTTGTGAAACCAAATCAATCTCATTAGGTGAAGCGTTTAAATCCCTCATTAAACCACTGATCCACTCAATGGCTTCCAAATGTGGAATTGAGGTGTAAAGGTCGACCACGTCGATAGTTAGAAAATTGAAAGATGGGTTCTTATTCAATACTGTTAATATTTTTAAGAAATGTCCAGGAATCCCTACAAATCGTTTGTATGGATCTAAGATATTTAGATAGGATACTGTCAATCACCCGGGCTATAGGATGTGTCATAGAACATCTACCATCAACTAATGCTCGCATGGGTGGATTGGCTAGATCCTTGTGGATTTTAGGGATCCCGAACATTACTGGAGTTTTAGGGGAAATGATGTCCAAGAAATTGTAAGTGTCAGAATCAATTTTCTCCTCCAAAAATAGGTCACTTAAATAGCCCCTAATTCTGTTATATGCAACGTTCATTTCATTGACAGAGGAAACAGAATAGGCCGGTGAATTTAAGACTTTCAACATTTTTTCAGTGTAGTCGACATTATCGAAGACTACAAGCCCTCCCCCTTTATTGGGTTTAATGACCCTAACAGGAAGGTGGCTCAGTTCAGAAAGTGCTAAGGCCTGATCACTTGAGATGTTAAAGTCAAGTGCTGAAGGCCTGCTTCTCTGCTCATCCAACAAGAACCTAAAATCCATTTCACAAACATTCTCAAATGTGTGTAACACAGGATGTAATGGTGGGTTAAAGACACTTTTGAGTTTCAAACATGTATCGTTATTCATAGATGGATTATTAAACAATAGGTTCAAGTTAAGTTTTCGAACAAAACATTTCAGAACTATGATAAGTCTAGCCAAATTAGCATTATTATTTTTATTATAAGTAACATAGATGTATACTTTCATGATTATTTTGTTTTAATATTTAATATTTATTTTAGGCTAGTTTTGGCAGTAAGTTATATAGTAGTGTTTATAAGAGTTTTATGTTTAAATTGGTGCTACCACTTTTATGGATTGTCTTTCATGCATGACGTCATTGTACTTTTGATACATATACCAATTCAAACTGTTTTGGCGCGTTTTCTCACTCTGAAGAAGCTGCTATATTTTAACAATGAAAACGCATTTGTTTTAAATAATTAAAGTTGCGTTAAATCAATGTGCTTTGTGCCTTTCTTGGTCCGTGGCTCAAGGTTACCAGATTTTTTCTGTTGGATTTCCCTTTATGTACCCTCAAATGGACCATACTTAGTACCTCATTACACCTCTCTCTCCAATGTGTCTACTATGCATTTGCACAATTTTATACAAACAAAAAAATGTTTATTGTTGACCTATTGAACTATATCAATGTAAAATTGTTACTTAGCTTTTTTTTAATGCAACTTTAACTTTATGCATGTAACCCAACATATATGTGAATTGTTTTGCTATAACTGCTATTATATCAATATTGTTTAAAACTGTACTTGTTTTAAAATGTATTACTGGAGTGTTTTTCCTCAGGTCTTCACTGAAAATGGGCCACAAGCCCAATTGGACAAACCCAGTTAACAAATGTAAATAAATAAATAAATGTATTATGAATGTTGGTACTGCACTAGAATA
This sequence comes from Protopterus annectens, assembly GCF_019279795.1. Classification (NCBI taxonomy): domain Eukaryota; kingdom Metazoa; phylum Chordata; order Ceratodontiformes; family Protopteridae; genus Protopterus; species Protopterus annectens. The sequence goes on from NC_056745.1 coordinate 42,919,147, forward strand.
CACATAGAGCACTGAAACACTTTGGCAAAACATCGGCATTCAGAAAGTGAATGCTAGTACAAAGGATTATGTCCTCTCAAATCGGTCACCCAAGGTGGTTGCCCCCTTCACCCCACTCCAGCTACTCCTCTGCAAAAGGAGACATAGAGCATGCAGCAGCATTTCATAGCCCAATGAGAGAATACAGATTTGATCTAAGTTATAGTCTCCAGATAAAAGCAAGATGGCTGACACCTCGTTCTTCAATGGCAACCTATGAACGGTGCCTAGATGTTGAACACAAGACATCAGTCTAGCTGGTTCCCTCCATACATGCAACACATATGGATACCCTGGTTAACAAATTCAGACAGACAGATAAATAAAATAAATAAATACATGACTAAAAGAGCAGTGGAAAACGACAGACAAATAGCAGCATATGCATCAACATTACTTCTGCCTCACTGGGCTGATTAAAGAGCAACTCCAAGCAATCTATTAAAACTGAAAAATCTGGCACACTCTCTGGAAGGAGAGAGGTACACTTGAATGCCATGTATATATGGCTGATAGAGAATATCTCCATACAATGACCTTCTTAAGTGAGAACATATACATTGTGAACATAAGAGCCAGACATGTTCCCTGAGGTTCAACACAATCCACTGAAGAGAAATGTGAGGAATTCCAGATAATAATAATAATTCCAAATAAGGTAATATGTCCTTTGACTTGCAACAAAATTTCAGTGAACACTAGGCCATATTAGGTACAAATATGTGCACATTTGAAAAATCACTTTCACTTTTTATCATCTCTACAATTCCACTGAAAGTGGTAAATATTTTGTACAGTTCACATTTCATTTTGCAAGCTGCAGCAGTAACCGCCACAGTTTTTTTTATAAAAAATAATAACATTAAACACAGATTAATACAACTTTTATATATGGTTTACCGAAAGACAAAATGTTAAGTTGTCAATCTCGCCTTCATTCTTGCTTGATGGGTTCGGAGCCGATCCTCGGCTCCGACTCGGCACTTGCTAAGCTCGAGAGTCACTTTTACCAGCTCAAGGCAGCCCCATATCCCATGATGCAAGGCGGTAAGTACCCAGATCTCGTTTGCCGCTTCGCTGATGAGGTCCTCCTTTTGCCAGCTCCTGGTAAGTGATTTATACACTACTGCTTTTACCCCTTTTTCAGTTTAAAATTAATTTTAAACTTAAACTTAATAGTTTTACACTAGTTTTACTCCTTTTCTGACTAAAATTCCCCTCTCTCCTTTAAAGTTTTTAGTCAGGCCTTCTCCCATCCCATCCCCCCCCTTGTTAGGGTGTGTGTGTGTGTGTGAGAGAGAATAGTTTTTTCTCATTTTTTTTGAGTTTGTAATATTTCTTGGACAGGTGTTGTGTGTGTGTGTTTTTTACACCATATCTAAGGAAAGGGTCTCAGGCTTTAAGAAGTGTGACTCGTGCTGTCAGAAGATGTCTCTGACAGACGGTCACACTTCTTGCTTATACTGCCTGGGACCTCTCCACCTGCAGGACTCCTGTGCGATTTGTCATTCTTTTAGCCAGAGAGTCCTGCAGGAAAGGAGGAATAAGCTGATTTTGAGGGGCCTACTTAAGCCAGAGGGCTCTCCGGCTAAGTCGGCTCCATCTAAGACTTCTAAGTCTTCCAAGGCCCAGGCTTCTGTGTCCAAGCCTGCGACCTCAGCTCCGACTCTTTCAGAGTCAAGATCGGTTCCGGCTGGAGCCGATTCTGGTTTGCACAAACCTTCGGCACCGATGGCTATCGGTGCTGATTCTGGTTCGGACACTTCGGTGTCGGCTCCGATCGGTTCCGATCACCATGTGGCTCAGGCTTCGGTGTCGGTGCTGACCGGTTCCGACACCCTTACTTTTATGTCTGTATCGGCTCCGGCCGGAGCCGATGCATCGAAACTTTCTGTCGGTGCCAAAAAGTTGTCGGCTCCGACAGCTTCCATGGTTTCGTCGGCTCCGATGGTTCCTTCGAGGAAGAGATCTAGGTCCCCTTCCTTGGAGCCGATACTCGGCTCCGGCTTCTCCTCTCCTCTCGGGAGCCATCGGAGCCGATCATCCAGGTCATCCAGGCTTTCTGACCATGATTTAGAGAGTGGTCAGTAGATTATTAAAATCACAGGCACTGGCCCAGATGCTACATAGTCCGTCTCAACAGGCGACTATTAGTCCACACCCATTGCAGTTCCTCCTTCAACTCCACCCCAGAGTTTGGAGTTGGAGTCTTCGGAATGGTTTCTGCTATGGCTGAGGGACAGATACCCCCTTCTGCTCCTTCAGCCTCTACTCTTATCTCCTCTTGAGACCTTCCTTAGAGGGATTCGGTGGTCGGGCTTCCCTGGTCTCCTCCGAGGGGTGAGTGGCATCGGACCCTTGTCCAACCCCACTCTTCCCCTTGGAGCCTCGGCCTTGGTGAGCTCAGCTCTGACATCTGCCTCGGAGCCTTCCCTTTCGGTGGGTCCTGGAGTTCCTGGTTCTTCGGAATGGGTTCTCTCGGACCTCCCTGGGAGGAGCCGAGGTGATGAAGAGTGTGCTGGCCACTGGACTCAGCCAGCAGTCTGTTCCCTTAGCTCCTCCCTCTATGGTGCCTGTCGATATCTCTGCCACTTGTCTTGCTCCCGGACCCAGAGATCCTCCGCCTCAGGTTTCCCCACTGGGAAGAACCCCCTCTTCCGAGGATTCTCCTGATCAGTCAGGAGATCCTCCGCGGAAGAGGACCTGTAAGAGGAAACATGTAGACTCCCCCGAGTCTATCACTTCAGATACTGACTTAGATGAGTCAGAGGGATCCCCAAGATCCCCCTCTGAGGATGTCTCCTTTTCAGACATCCTAGAACTCCTTAGACAGAGGGGAAACTGGCCCACCAATAATCCCTCTGAGGATGGAGGCGTTTGGATCTCGGCCCTCCACCTCCTGGGTGTCTCCGCCTTTCGACCCCCTTATGCAGGTTATTGCTTGAAAGGCGTGGGCTGCTCCTGACTCTGTAGAGCCAGTCCCTAGGAGGCCTTCTAAATTTATTACTGCCCCATCGGACAAGCTATTCCTCACGAAAGGTGTCCCTGCTGATGCCATGGTGGTGGCGGCTGCCACTAAGAAGGAACTTGCAGATCCTTCCGTACCTGTCCATCCTCCTAATAAGGACTCTAGGACCATGGATAGGTATGGTAAGCGGATGTTCTCTTCAGCGACCTTTGCTATGCGTTCGCTGAACTACCTATGTCACTTCACCAGACTCCAGAGGGATATCCTTAAGGAGCTAGGTGAAGTAGTACAGGATCCTACTGCTGCAGGGGCTCAAGAAAAAATTGCTTCGCAGCTAGGAACCCTTAATTCTATTGCTAACTCCTCCATCGACTGATATCATACGCAGCAGATGGAGCGAGTAGGGCCGCAGGTACAGGTGTGGCTCTTGACGCCAAGCCTGGATGCGGCTCTGTAATTTTGCAGATCCCTTTAAGGCGTCCTTCACAAACTCTCCCTTTGATGGGTCAGCTTTGTTTGGCCCTCAAGTGAAGGAAACGTTGACCAGGTGTGAGCAGGACGGCAAGACTCTTTCTGCCGTGGGTCCGTTTTCCACCCCTTCTAGACCTTACCCCAAAGGGCAGAAGGGTGGCAAAATGTGGTTCCCCAAATCCCAAGGAGTCACGCCGGATTCACGTGGTCAGTTTACCCCTAGAGGCAGAGGGGGTAACAATAACAGACGCCGCTCTAGAGGCAGAGGGTTCCACAAAACCAGGGAAGCAGAGAACCTCTCTCTGACAAGCCCTTTCAGCATCCCTGAGGTGTTGCCTGGCTGTCCATCCTTGGAGGCAGTCGGGGGAAGACTATCGCTGTACCCAGAAGCCTGGCGTTCCCTCACTCAAGACAGATGGGTACAGTCGATCATATCTGAGGGTTACAAAATTCCTTTCGAGGAAAGTCCTTTCTGTCACTCAAATTCCCTTCCAGATGTACCACCTGGTCTAAGGGAAATTGCAGAGTTAGAAGTCTTAAAACTACTGCAAAAAAGAGCCATTCAGCCAGTTACAACAGATCATTCAGAGCCGGAATCTACTCAAGGTTCTTTTGGTCCCCAAAAGATGGGAGACTGGAGACCAATATTGGATCTCAGCAGACTCAACAAGTCTGTGAGGAAGACAAGATTCCGAATGGTCACTCTTCAGTCAATACTGCCCTTCTTACAGAAGGACAACTGGATGTGCTCAATAGATCTTAAGGATGCGTACTATCACATAAAAATTCACAGGCGCTCAGGAGATTTCTCCGCTTTCGGCTGGGGTCCAGTCATTTCCAGTTCAGAGCCCTGCCCTTTGGTCTCACTACAGCCCCCAGAGTGTTCACCAAATGTATGGCAGTGGTCACGGCTGACCTGAGATGGCAAGGATTCCAGGTGTTTCCGTATCTCAACGACTGGCTCCTTTCAGCCACCACCAGGCATCAGCTTCTTCAAGCCAGGGATTACACAATAAATCTTTGTTCTCAATTGGGCATCTCGATCAACTCCGAAAAATCATCCTTATTGCCCTGCCAGTCTATTACTTTCATAGGCGCAAACTTAAACACTGTTCGGATGTCAGCTACCCTTACAGATCAAAGAATCTCAGACATTCAAAGTCACGTCAGGATCATTCTAGCCAACAGGAAGGTACAGGCCAGAATGGTTCTAAAGGTGTTAGGCCTCATGGCTGCGGCCATTACCCTTCTTCCCCTGGCTCGCTTCTATATGCGCCTTCTTCAATGGATGTTGTTCACTCAGTGGTCTTACCAACAACTTCCAATGCGTCACCAAATACTGGTGACACAGATTTGCAAGAATCATCTTGCTTGGTGGATCACTTCTCCCCAGATTCACCAAGGCAGACACTTTATACCCCCATCCCCGGTAGCCACTGTCACTACGGATGCCTCCCTGATCGGGTGGGGGGGGCATTATCAGGGCAGGATGGTTCATGGGACGTGGCAACCTTTCGAATACCACCTGCACATAAATGTCCTAGAGATGAGAGCAGTGCTTTTAACGTTGCAAGCCCTCAATGACTTTCTTCCCTCAGGGACAATTGCAGTCCACACAGACAACATGTCTGTAGTTTGGTATATCAACAAACAAGGCGGAACCAAGTCCTACCCCTTGTGTCGAGAAGCGCTCAGACTTTGGCAATGGGCGATCTCCTCTCATCGGTTTCTGGTAGCAATGCATATCCCTGGGAAAACCAACATTTTAGCGGACAGATTGAGCAGAGCTATTCTCATGCCTCACGAGTGGTCTCTCAAACAATCTATAGTGGAAGAGATTTTTCTGGAATGGGGTCACCCATGTTGCGATCTTTGCTACTCCCCAAAACAGCAAATGCCCAGACTTCTTCTCTCTCTTCCCACTGCCAGGCCATCCCCCCAGAGGCGCTCTGACCCAGGATTGGCCCCAGGGACTTCTTTATGCCTTTCCTCCATTTCCTCTGATCCCTCAAGTTATCCAGAAAGCAACCGTTTTGAGAGCCAAATTGATTCTCATTGCTCCTTATTGGCCTCGACAAATTTGGTTTCTGTTCCTTCATCGTCACCTTTTGGTGCAGCCGTGGCATCTGGACCCAGTGCCAGATCTTCTGATTCACCAATCCGGTCAGCTGCACGGTCTATCCCTTCTCTCAACCTCACAGCATGGTTGCTCCACTTCCTTCCTTAGCCAGGCTTCCTATGATCTCTAACCCTGTTAGAGACATCATAGTAGCTTCCTTAAAATCCTCTACCAGGAGGATTTATACTAGCAAATGGAAACGTTTTTCTTATTGGGCTAAAGCCAAGAATATTGATCCCTTCACTGCTCCAGTTCAAGCAGTTTTGGATTTCTTAGCGGAGATTTTTCACGCGGGCTCCTCTTCTTCCACAGTCAAAGTTCAGTTGGCTGCTATCTCGAACTTTCATGTCGGGTTCGCAGATCACAACATTATGTCCCACAGGCTTTGTAAAGTCTTCTTGAAAGGAATTTTCCTCCTGAAGCCTCCATTCAGGGGTCCTCCTCCTCAATGGGACCTAAATTTAGTGCTGACATCCTTGATTCTTCCCCCCCTTCGAGCCAGTTGTTTCTTGTTCCCTGAAATTTCTTTCATGGAAAACTTTATTCCTGGTTGCTATTACATCAGCTAGGAGGGTGTCTGAACTTCATGCTCTATCTGTTCACCCCCCCCTATTTGGTCTTCCACAAAGACAGAGTATCATTGAGAACTAATCCGACCTTTTTGCCTAAGGTCGCCTCAAAGACTAATTTGAATCAAGCCATTGATCTCCTGTATTTTTCCAAACTATTCAAACAGATCGGAACAAAAATTACATTATCTTGATGTCCACCGCCAACTCAGATATTATTTGGACAGAACAAAACAATTCAGGAAATCCGATCAACTCTTTGTTTCCTATGCTGATAATAAGAAAGGCCTTCCTGTCTCAAAAGTGACCTTGTCTAGATGGCTTTCTTCTGTCATCTCTGAAATTTATCGGCTCAGGGGAAAACAGCAGTGCTCGAAACCAAAAGCACATTCAACCAGAAGCTTAGCTACTTCTACAGCCTTTCAAGCTAGACTTCCTTTAGACACTATTTGTGCAGCAGCCACTTGGGCCACTCCTCATACATTTGTTTCCCATTACAAATTGGATTTGGCCTCCAGGGACAGAGCCAGCTTTGGCTCTACAGTTCTCAAGAGTCTGTTCCATTGAGCCACCCAGGATAGAGGTGCTAGGGACGCGGTCCCATCAAGCAAGAATGAAGGCGAGATTGACAACTTAACATTGAGAAGTTATGTACCTACCATAATGTTCCATGTTAGTTGTCTTCTCTCGCCTTCTTTCTTGCGACCCTCCCTCCTTCCCCCAGGCCTGGACAGACCTTCTCTACAAGGAGTTATACTTCTGAAGACCATACAGAGCTGGTCCTTCTACCATCCTGCAGGTTTTTTCTCTCCTTCTTTCTTCCTTTGGGAAGTTATTATGCTGGGTGCTATTGCCCTTTTGTCATCAAACGAGATCTGGGTACTTACCGCCTTGCATCATGGGATATGGGGCTGTCTCGAGCTGGTAAAAGTGACTCTCGAGCTTAGCAAGTGCAGAGTCGGAGCCGAGGATTGGCTCCGAACCCATCAAGCAAGAAAGAAGGCGAGAGAAGACAACTAACATGGAACGTTATGGTAGGTACATAACTTCTCATTTAAAAGCTTCACTCATCCTGTGTCACTCATCATACCATTACCCTAACGTTAAAACTAAGCCTAACTGTAAAAACATCTCCAATCATAATCCTAGCATCAGTCTTAAATGTAGACATAAATTTATTCTTAACCTAACTCAAATAAAACCTTAACTATAACCAGAAAGTCAAAGCCTAATTCCTGACCCCAGCCTAAGCACCAAACCTGCCTCTAAACTCACTAAACTGTACAAAGTACTACAACAACGTTTGACCAATCCACTGAAATGGACTAGAACAAGCTGTTATCTGTCAAACTGCATAAGAATGAATACCTTACTCCTTTTTTTTTGTTTGGACAGTTCTCTCTCTGAGTAAGTCACCATCATGTCAGTTAGGCCACACAACATGCTGCTAACACAGAATCATTGCAATGCCACATGTGACAGAATCATTGCAATGCCACGCGTGATAGAATCATTCCAATGCCACGTGTGATCAAATCATTCCAATGCCACGTGATCGAATCATTCCAACGCCACATGTGATTGAATCGTTCCAATGCCACATGTGATGCGTAAGTTATCATTTACTGTTTACTGGAAATACTCTGTTTAGAATATAGTTTAATGAGATACCACAATATGAGTGCCAAAAATAACTAAGTCATATTGTTTAAAGGAAATGATGCGACTATATTAAATTTATTTGGTTCCCTTTCAGAAGTACAGTTCTCACTAGTGCAATTCCTGACTCTCTGAAAATGAAACCATGATTCAAACAGAAAAACGACAAACTGTGAAACTCACTCCTAGAACTCAAAAGCATTTCTGCAGAAGGTTGAACTGCGCACTCCTCACATTAGGATGGCTATGTGCCCGATACCATTGGCTATGGATCTTATAAGATGGCTGCATGCCCCATACCACTGGCTATGAATCCTGTAGGGAGGCTGTGAGCACCATACCACTGGCTATGAATCCTGTAGGGTGGCTGCGTGCCCCATGCCACTGGCTACGAATCCTGTAAGCTGGCTGTGCGCCCCATACCACTGGCTATGGATCCTGTAGGGTGGCTTGTGCTCCATACCACTGGCTACAGATCCTGTAGGGTAGCTTGTGCTCCATACCACTAGCTATAGATCCTGTAGGATGGCTGTGTGCCGCATACCACTGGATACGGATCATGTAGGGTGGCTGTGTGTGCCATGCCACTGGCTTCAGATCCTGTAGGGTGTCTGTGTCCCCCATACCACTAGCTACGGATCTTGTAGGGTGGCTGTGTGCCCCATACCACTGGCTACGGATCTTTTAGGGTGGCTGTGTACCCCATACCACTGGCTACGGATCCTGTAGGGTAGCTGTGTGCCCCACACCACAGCCTACAGATCTTGTAGAGTGGCTGTGTGCCCCATACCACTGGCTATGGATCCTGTAGGGTGGCTGTGTATCCCATACCACTGGCTATGGATCTGTATGAACTTCAAAACCACTATACCTCAGAGACAGGGGAATACTCAAGATAAAACAGAACCACAGAATCCACCAAAAGCTACAACCAAATTAGAGTACTTAAACCAATAACAAAAAGCAGAGTCCACTTTCTCCACAGAGAATATGAGAGAGGAGTTGTTGGTATAACTGGTTTCAGTATAATGCATTTTCTGTGGAAACAGTTATGGGTACATTTTGTTATTAATACTCTGCGATGACACAAGCTTGGATTTAACATATATCCCCCCTCTTTTGCACTTTTTGTGTTTAAAGTTTTGATAATCTCATTTATGGTCACTCTGCCTTCAAGAGGCACCTAGTTTTTCCTGATATTCCTGTTCCTAAACAGCAGACTAAACAAGAAAGTGAGGTTTACTTTAACCAAAGCTATATTTTATGACCATCTCTATAATTAGAATAAGTCTACTGTCATAAAGATGAATTCTGTTTCACCATGACTTAAAATGTCCAACTGCGTTAAAAATTAAAACTGAATCAGGTGATAAAATACTATTTACATGATTAGTACACTTATCATACAAGTGCAAATGCATTATAAAAGTGGCTTTGATTGCAGCTTTTAACTTTATTAGAAGTGGAAATCCTCACTATTACTGAGTATACTCATAAATGTCATTTTGTTTCTTTTCCTGGCAGTGATATTACTAAGTTTTAAACTTTCCTAGAGGCCTTTTTTTTTTCCTGCTGTACAAAATTTTGTCAGAACAATGCTTTCTGACATACGAACTTGGCTAAATTATAACCTATGTTCAAGTCATGCCTTCCATGGTCAGCATCAGCATTCCATGCCTTCAGTACTGGAAAACAATTGAAAACAAAATGAAGGAGAATCATGTAATAATGTTTTATGTGATGCAGAAAGAATGCGAGAAATAGTGGGTAAGGTACAGGAAATTCAAAACTGTTAAGATGCATTCCAGAGGCGCATTAAGTATGAACATTTTTAATACAAGTGCACACCTGCACATACGAGTCTGCTTATGTCTGTGTTTTGCCAGCTGTAACCAGTTTAATAATTTCAGCATATTGCATTAAGAAACAGCTCTTGCACTGATATAAAATGCAAAGTTTCAGATTTAAAAAAACATAATAGAGCACTGTTTTAGTAAATGCAATTGTGGTGTTTTGAAAACCGCATTACAAACATTGCTTTTGTTATAGATTTATGGATGTTACAATATGTGCACATGAGAGAGAGATGCATATTTCAGAGAAAAATGAACATTTTCTAATACCACTGCTAAGCGATGCTTTTATTTATGAAGTATTGTTTTATTATTAAAATATGCTATTTATGTATTAGCATCGGAGCGCCTTTTAGTTTCAAACATCTCTCCCTGATTATAATGTGCTATTGTTTAAAAATGCTTAAACTATTTCAATCCTTGTCGCAGTGACTCACAGTAATTATTCAGATGGATGTACATTTCAGCAATATAAAAAAATAACCCCCAAGTTAAGGATTAAAGGAATTACAACAGAAACAAGAGCTTTTAAATGAAGAATAAGGCACACAGTGACTTATAAGCCTGAAACTTAACATACTCAGCTGGAAGAATACACGTGCTTGCATATGTGCTGCCAACATTCAAAGACCTACAGTTTACCGATCCATCCTAGTACTGCAGCTGACCCCCACCCACATAAAAGTCTTGTCCTTTCTTTTTTCTTACATGGGTAACTATAAATTCCACTGCTGACCTATACAGAGCCACTGCCTCATACAATGTGTTTAAAGGCCTCTCCATTCTTTCCATGAAGTACTATTTCCTTATGTCCATCTCAAATCATCCCATTTCAGCTGTCACTACCTTCATTCCTTTTAGTTCCACCCCCTCCCACTTGTATTTCTGTCTGACAATATGGTGTGTTAAAATCCCATATTCTGTCTTCTTGTCTGTGAATGTTTAGTTATCGAAGTCCCTTCTCATATCACAGCCCCTCTAATCCAGTTGCCACTCACTTTCCCATTTTCTACTAAAACTAGTAATACATCATGCATGCCTATGAATTTGCAGTCATGCCTCTCTTTTCTGATATATTTAGGTTATAGTGCTTGCTTGCTCAGCGAACCACAATCATCTTCATCTCTACTTGACTGCTAAATCAATGTACTTTGCTGTCATTTGGGTCTGTATTGTGAGGTGCGCTGCAAAACTCTGCTAATTATCTTTACGCAATTTCCACAAATGAGAGATCAAAGCTAGTCTTTGCCAAAATATTTGATTCCTTGCGTACATGTCTATGCCCACACGTGCATGTGGGTGCATGCAAATTTGTGTGTGTGTGTGTGCACTATATTCATTTGCATTCTCGTGCATACACATTAATGTGCGTGCGAGTGGGTGTGCATCCATGTGCATTTGTGTGTGTCTGCGTGCTGGTATTTTATAACATAAATGACAGGAATCATGCAGAGTACAGTAAACCGTACAAGACATGGAGGACCTGTAGCAGTAAAGCATGCAGTAGTATGCCAATGGCACTGCAATTTATGCACTACAGATGCATTTTGACATCTGTAATAACACTTTGCACCACCAAACACTGCATTCCTACTCACTGCACTTCAAGTACATGATTTGTGTTATGAATATTAGTGGTGTTCTGGCCACCATAACAGTTAATATACACAGACACTAACATAACAGCAGGCAAACTGCAGTTAATAGGGGCTGCTCTGTACCCATGTGCAATGCATTAGGTTCATAGGTGTGTACAAGGCTAATGGTGCTGGAGCCTTTACAAGCCTAGCCCATAGGACTACTCTGGAATTGTGCCACCCAACCTTAGTTCCCAGTGCCTCTGTCAAGTAAAGCCACTAAAGCCACTGTAATCCCTGGAGTGAATTTTCTATTTCCCATCCACTCATCAAGATTTCTCTTGAAGAGGGCCAGTGAGGTGCTCTGCTTGACATATTTGGGAAGTCTATTCCATAGCATGGGCAGTCTCTGGGTTATGAACCTATCTCTCCAGCATGTTCTGCTGATTGTGGTAATGAGGTTGAGGTCTCTGGAGCATGTGGTACGGAGGGATTGGGATTTCTTCAGATGTAGCATTTCTAACAGAGCTGGGTCAGACATGGCTTTGTAAATCAAACAGAGATCGCCTCTAAGTAGGCGATATGAGACAGAGAATAGCTGTAGTTTTTTTAGTCTGTCCATATAGGACAAATGTTTAAGGCCTAGGATCCTCTTTGTAAGGTACTTTTATTTGAGGTACAAGATTTCTCCTCACTGCAGAATCATACACACCAGCATTCATGTGCGTCTCATTATCACTGTTGCATTTTAATTTATTAATGCATTAACTTGGTGAGTTGATCACTATGAACTCTTTCCATGATGGTGGACATAAGGGTAAACGCAATATAAATGGATTCTTCATTGTAGCCAGTCAACAAGCATGTTTATTCAAAAGTGATACTAAACCAGAGTACCGAAAGACTTCCCATACAAACATAAGGAAAACATGAAAACTCCACATAGCAATTAACCACACATTAAGACCAAACACAAGACTCTGAAGCTCTAAGGTAAAGATCTTAATCACTGTGCTATCCTGCTGCCCAGAACTAAGATGTGGTTGGAATAACAGCCCCAACTATCACTGGATGAATTGGTGAGTTATGATGGTGAACATGCAAGTGTATGTATGTGTGTGTGTGCGTGTGTGTGCGCGAGTGTGTGTGTGCGTGTGCATGTGTGTGTGCGTGTGCATGTGTCTGTGCGTGCGTGTGCGTGTGTGTGTGTGTGTGTGTCCAAACTACCTCAATACAGAAACTGGAACAAACATACAACAAAATTGCCAGATTTATTCTAAACCAACCATTCTCTTCACATCACTGCCTCTCACTAAACAAACTTCAGTGGCTGGAATTTCCACACCTTCTCTTACAATCTCAACTCCACACTACCTTTTCCATACTCAACAACCCCTCTGCCTGCCCTGCTCTCACCTCCCATGTTACTCTCTACCCCCCCGGCCTCTCCGGACTGCTGATCAGCATCTTCTCTCAGTTTATAAACCCAAAAGGAATATCAGCAAACTACTTTACAAACACTTTGTCTCACTAAATTGGAACAAACTCCCTCTCCATATTAGATCCAACTTTCCTTTCCCTGTTTTAAAAAAGAGCTTAAATCCCACCTACTAAACTTGAAATTATGCCATTGCCTTGACCACACTTAGTCTTAGTCTGTTCTACTGTATAACCGGTTGTATCGCATAACTTTCTTTCTCTGTTAGTAACGTCTGCTTAAACTAACCTCCTAAACCCTCAGCTGTACTACTATTGCCCCCTCCTTTCTCTCCCCCTCCCATTCTCCACACTATTTATCTCTCCCCCCACTTCCTATCACTGTCTATATAGTGTCCTTCTTTTGAACAATGATTATCTTTTTGTTTTTACTCTCATATGTAGTAAATTTTTAGACCACTGCTAGCAGTGCAACCCTTAATGTTCATCTTTTTCTTTTGTTTTTCTCTTTATAATTAATTTCATTTTTGCAGTGTTATTTTTAATAGTTTTCTCCTGTATGTTTATCTTTGCTTATGTTTGATGGCGCTCTTTCCCCTCGGGTCACCACTGAAAATGGGTTTGTTTGCAAACTCAGTTGGACTAACCCTGTTAACAAATGTGAAATAAATAATTAAATATATATATATATATATATATATATATATATATATATATATATATATATATATATATATATATATGTGTGTGTATGCATGCGCATGTGTGCAGGCGAGCATGTGCATGAATGCATATTTATCTGTGTGTGAGCACGCATCATTGTACAAGGTACACTTGCATACAAGTGTCTCTACATCATGGATGTTATTAGATCTTGCAATGTTATGTTGCTTAGGGATGTTCCACCGTGTAGCTCATCACTTCAGCACCTGGTTCACAGGCTTTCTGAATGAATTTGTATGTGCTGGTGCATGCCTGTGACCATGCTGTCACATGACTCAGGCTCCACACTTGGCTTCATTCCTCGGCTCACACTGGTATGTAGCTATAGCATTTGTGAATCTCTTAGAAGATGATCTAAGAATTAACTTCAACATCAACCCCCACATATTAAAATTACTGCCATGGCTTTAGTAATTCATCATTAGCTCACTAAATGAGTTGCAAAAGAATAAACCAACAAACATATCAGGTTAACAGTATCCAAGGTATGGTGAGCAGAGAAGGATAAAACTGTGGACCTTATTAACCTGGAAGAAGACAGTGAATGTCCATCCTCTGTCATAAGCCAGGACACAGCACTTCACGGTTACCTGTGCAGGTGGATTAAGCTGTTCAATAAAGAGTAAAGCCATAATGACTCATGCATAGCAGTGTTATGGTACATCACTGTGCACTCATGCCCTAAACAGATGGGTGGGGGGAGCAGTCATAAACTGAAGCAAAATTAAACACCTAGCAACAACTAAGGTTAGATTTCATATGACAGCTCAAAATGTATATTTCATTGAATGGCCTGAGGATCTCCGACACAATTTCTCCTTGAAGAAGGGCTACTCACCAACCTGAGCTATAAACAGGGAGAGACAATCATAGCAGCAGAAGTCAGTAGCTTGGAAGCAGTACAAAGAGCGAGCTGTGCTGGTGACTGACACCTGAAGAGAAGCTAAAGATCATTATATGAACCTGTACGGGGAAGCGTGACCTAAAATAAAGTGTAGTTATACCATGATTCTCACTTGGTAGTTACTGCTATGTTACACCCAGGCACATCAGAGCAAGAAAAGAAAAAAAATCAAAGCCTCTGTTGGTCTATTAATTCACCACAGCAAGAGTTAGCTGCTCTATTTTTGTGGTTCCTGTGCTCTGCTGTAGAACAGATAATGGGTTTCTGTCACAGACATGTTCTAGTAGAAAAGGCCCATCAATCACGCTAATCAATCACACTAAGTTTGGTAAACCACAAGTACTTTAAGAGTTAATGTCTTTGCACATATGCACAGCTTTCATAAAGCAGGATTGTTTCAGAGGAATATTGTTTTTGTAGGCTGAGCATTGTTAATAGCAGAAAGTAAAAAAAAGATGTGCGGCTGAAGTTTGCTCAGCCATTTATTAGTTATATCATCTCCATATATGCAGGTATTCAATGACAGTAAACGTAGTTTGAAAAGTAGTGGAAATGCAAACAAAAATGAGTTTTTTTTTGTTTTTTTATTAAAGCTATGAGCTAATCCATTTTGTTTTAGAGTTCATGCATTAAGCAGTGCCAAGGTGAAGCTTCTAACAAGATGTGCTTTTTTGCTTCTCAGAGCAAGAAAACAACTCAGATGGTTCTGCTTACCTGACGTGCACCATCAGCTGGGATTATTCCTGTTCTATTTAGGAAGTATTGCCATCAGATGCAGAACAAAATGTAAAACCAAAATTAAATGCCTAAATTAAAATATAATGCCTGCATTGCACTAGTATTCCTGTGTAAATTTAAACCTCTGCCCATAAGCTTTGCTATGACCCATAACAGAAGAATTCACAATCAAGCCAGAACTCCTTTATTGTCTTTGTTCTCTCTGATAATGCCTGAACTCATGACCTTCAAGTTCGTGGCCAAGGGGGCTACAAATTTGGTCACCAAGAGTTAATAAGGTATGCAATGTGGTTTCATACTTAAAGCAAACTGCTAATACACCAGAAACAAATGAATTAAAACTTCACTGATATACATTGCTTCTCACATGGTATATTATCCTAGTTGATTAGATCATTAAATAAACATTAAGAAAGGCCTTTTAAGCTTAACTGTTGCAGAAAATGGCACATCAGATGCAGTAAGCTAAGCCCTAATGGGACATTTGTTAATGCAGTGCATACATGTAAAATTACTTTGTTGAGGTATGTAAAGAAACACTTAGGTTTTGACAACTACAGAATGGGAAAGATGAACGATCAGATTTCTTTCTTTCACCTGAACTGTCCATATATTTAATGGCGTATTTATGTTTTCCTAATTTGAATACGTGGTCTGCATGCTAACTGACTCCACACTAAATGCATTTAATCCTGAAAAGAATATTTTGAAGATGTGATTCATGCTATGAAAGACTGCTTTGAAAAGCAAACTGCAATAACTAGAAAACGGCAACAGATATCACATATCTTTTGGTTTTAATGTGACACCACCCCCAATAAAAAGCCACTTTCCAAGGTAGGTTATAGAAAACTACACAGAAGAATCTAGACCTATTTAAATTAATTCATACCTGACTCTCTGAAGTACACGAAATGAGAAAACAGCACTGGTAAACAATCATGACAAGAACCCAGCTGTCACTTAAGTAAAATAAAATATGAAGGTAGAACATTTATTTCTCAATGTTTCCATACAAGCATTTGAAGAGAACTCAATACATAATGTCCAATGGATTACTGCATGCCAGACCAATGACTACCAAGGTGAAGACATTTTAGTTTCAGTCTGTGCATGTGAAAGAACTTAACTACTGCAAATCAAGTGTTTACACTTCTTTCATTTCCCTAAAACAGTCTGCAAATCCATCTATTGTCATTATAAATGAAAACTGTAATACCAACCCCCTTCATAATGGCTTAAAACATAAAATAAAGTTATTTTTTGATTGCTTTAATCTCATTAGTAATTTATAGTGTTCATGTATCAGCTGTACTTTCTGTGATTTTTTTTACGTTATTAACAGTTAATGTCCATTTCCTCATCTTTGTGAAAGCTGGCCTGAGCATAATATTTTTTAAAAAGAAAACAAAAAAAAATCTTCATGAACGTTCTCTGCGTTTTAAGAAAACTTCTGGCATTTGTATACATTTTACATGGATAAATACCAGCATTGTGCTTGCAATATTTAATACAATTAACAACTGCTGTGGAATATAGCAACATATAATTGAAAGGGCACATTGTGTGCATGCTCCAAACCTGGCATGAGAAACCAACCTACACCTTTAGTACTAAAGATGAAATCCTACCAGCAGGAGGAGTTGATTCTGACAAAACTGTGGCAGAAGGGCAAAGTACTAAAAGTGGGAGACAGCAGAGTGTTTGTGGAGAATGATTACTCGTTGTACACCAGGCAGAAGATTATGGATTATGTTAATGCAATTTTCAACCCTTTATATGATATAGATACCTATTTACCTGTTTCTAAAAATGAAATCAATATTGCTCATATGAGGATTGATTTACTGGAAGAATATTGTATTGAGGATAGAATATCTAATGAGTTGTATAAAATGTTAAAAGTTGATAATCCCACAGTTCTGACTTCATTTGGTATCACCAAAGTACATAAAGACATCAGCAAACCCTTGTTTAGACCATCTGTAGTAACAAATGGCTCCAAAACCTATCAATTTTCACTTTTTTTATTGATAGGCAGCTTAAACAAATTTATAGACAGGTACCACAGCTTTTAAAAGACTCCTGGGATTTCTTGAGAAGACTTACTCAGAGTATTTGGTCAAAATACTTAATTTTTCTTACAACAGAGATAAAAGATTTGTTTACATCTATACCCAAGGACAGAGGAATTGAATACTTCATGAACAGTATTTATAAATATACCCATTTATCAAAAAAAGTAAATTAGTCTTTTAGATGAATGATGTCAGTAGTTTTGGATAACAATTTTAATTTTTTTTTGAGAGTTTTTTTAAACAAATAAGAGGTGTGGCTATGGGAGCATAGTGTGCTCCCATATATGCAAATTTAGTATTACTGGAGTGGGAAAATCAGATAGTGTTTAGTTCTTTATTTTTTCATTATGCAGCCCTTTATGTTAGATTTTGGATGATATTTTTATTTTATGGAAGGGCTCAGAAGAGACAATACATGAATTTGTGGAATTTTTAAACAAATCTTAGGAATTTTTAGAATTTACATACAATTTTAATAATGGGGGTATTAACTACCTAGATATGTATATAGAACAGACAGATATGGGTTTTAAATCTAAGGTATATAGGAAAGAGAAATTCATATTTAGATTTTAGGAGATCTCATCCACTTAGCCAAAAGAAAAGTATTGTTAAAGGCCAGTGTATAAGAATAGTCAGAATGGCTTCACAATTGAGTGATTTAAGGGGAGAACTAGATATAGTTGCCCAAATGTTTATGGATAGGTATTATCCCCCTGCTTTAATCAAAATATTAAAGACCATGTATTATCTGAATGGGAAAGAAATATGTTCCTCTTTTGGGAAAAGGGTTTGAAGTTAATTGAGATAGTTTTGAAAATGTGAAGAATTTTGAAAGAAATATAGTTCTACAATATAATACACAGGTGGACATGGTTAAGACTATTATTGCAAATAATTGGAGTATTTTCAAAATTAATCCCACCATACTTCAAATGGTGGGTGATAAACCAACGTTCACATATAAGACAGGGACAATTTTCAAAGTTTTTTTGACAAATGAAATGGTCCAAATGTAAAGTGTGAAAAAAAGTGTTTTGCACACTACTAAGTGTGGGGCATGCAATCAATGCCCTTATATGTGTGAACTTACAGATATGATTTTGAACAATAAGGTGATGCCAAAAGTAAAGTTTATTAGGGAGAAACTGTAGTACTAAATTAGTGATATATATGACTACATGTGTAGGATGTTTTAGTTTTTATATTGGAAAGACTGAAAGGGCTTTAAAAAGACACATTTATGAGCAGATATATGATATAAAACACAAGAAAAATACAAATGCTCTGTTTAAACACTCCATTAAATGTAAGAAATTCTTCAAGTTTTGTTTTTGGCATCATAGGGACTGACAAATGTTTAAGTATTGCAGAACAGGGGGAATCTCACAGAACAACAGGAGGAGCTAAACAAAAAATAAGGGATTGCCTCAATAATACGCATGTGTTTAGAAAGTCTGCTGTTAAGCAACTGTTTTTTGATAATAACTCTTGAGCTCAAAAACTTTTAGCACAGCAATGCAGGCAACAGAAAGTAGAAGGGGTGTCGCCAAGTGTAGGGAGCCTATGACAAAGAACGTAAGAAGAGATCCTGTAGAGTTATTAGAAATATTTTGGAAATTCTTTGAAAGTCTGTATAATGCAGAGAAATATGGAAATCAAGAAAAGGTACATATGGAAATATTTATGTGAGAATTAAATATACCAAGGTTAGAGGAAGATGAGGCTCAATGACTAACAGTTATGATAGGAGAAGAAATAAAAATGGTGATGTATAACCAATCTACAGGCAAGTCTTCAGTAATAGATGGTATTTCTGTGGAAATTTGGAAGCTAGAAGGGGAAAAACTGAATTTTAAGAGGAGGAAAAGTACAACATCCTGGAAGAAAGTGGAGGTAGCTGGTGTGATGCCCCTGCACTGGCCTAGTAATCAAGGAGCCTCAATCCTCACCACTGGCAACAGTGAGGGACATACACAATAGCAGGATGACAAGTACATACACAGTAAAGTGCAATTTTCCTTAAGAGCACACAGATGTCACAGTCAGTCTGGGGGCTGTTTTTTCCCTCTTTCTCCAGATCCTCAATAAGACTCCACATTTTCACAGCTATAGGGTTAAGATCTCAGCTGAGGGGTCAACCCAAGACCTCCATGACCCTTTCTCTCCAACCAGTGCTGTGTCTCCCTGCCCAAATAGCTGACACACACACACACACTTTGAGATTTGATTTATATACAAACACACCGACACTCCTGGGGAAGACTGGCACAGGTTTACTAGCTATGCCCTCTTCTGCCCAGACTATAAGGTAGTTATTACTGCCACTAACCCCTCTTTATCAGCTACTTAAGGCTCTTACAAAGGGTGTCTAATCCTACTGTGTAATGTTACTATTATCCAAATGGTAAGTGTGACTAAGAACAAGGCTACTTACCCGTACAGTGTCACCAAATACATATGCAAGTACTCTAAGAACTTAAATATGTCTCAGAAATATCAGCCACAAAGATAGGTTTAAATATATTTAATAATAAATAATAAAAGTACAAGACAATATTCAAACACAGTAACTGCGGAGTTCAGAATCACAGAAAATATTTTAAAACATTGCAGGACAGTCTCAAATAAATACTGAAACTATCTAAACTAATTTTTACTATATTCCTATCTATATCTAAGAGATACTAGGCTGTAAATAACTTACTTACAGAGCAAGACACAGACAGAAGTGCTGAATGGATGTTTCTTGGTCCAAGACAAGATAGAAAATTACAAATCTCTCTCTCTGAGAGAGTTCTTAAATTAATGCCAGACATTACTGCTGGGTCAGCTTGGATATCATCACTCTGTCACCTGACATCAGTTCCCAGGCTAAACAGAAGCTTAACATCTCTGTGTTAGTAATGCATATCTCTCAGATGTGCAGCTGCTAGGAAGTAATAAAACACTTTACATTTTAAACCTAGTAATTACTTTTCTTTCTGGACAATAGAAATAAACTTCTAGCTCAAGACATCCTGTTTCTTTGCTGCATTAACTAACTTTTATAGCACATCGTAAAGCACTTAATATCAACTTATTTTCTTAAAGTTTTGTAAGTTAACATTTTATATTTCAGCAGGGTATGCTGTGGGTACATTCTTGAAGCTCAGTACATAACATACATTTCTATATAAATCATATCAATATTCACAAATGACAAAGAATTATTTACAAAAATCCAGATAGCTGGGCTGGCAGTGTGTCAGCTGGAATACCTAATGCGGGTAAAGATCCATCAGATCCAGCTTCATACAGGCCCATTTCAATACTAAACCATGATCGTAAAGTGTTTATGTCTATAATGGATAAAAGACTGGCAAAAGTGATGCCAAAATTGATAGATATGGATCAATGTGGTTTTATTGAAGGGTTGCAAACCTTTGACAACATTAAGAGAACATTGATGATCCAGAGGGAAGCAGAATGTAAGAAAATACCACCGCTGTTGGTGGGTCTTGATGCAGAGAAAGCATTTGACAGAGTAAGCTGGGACATTATGATCTTGGGCAGATGAACACGGTAGGGGTGTTCTCTTTCCCTTTTGTTATTTGCATTATATTTAGAACCACTGGCAAAGAACATAAGAGACTCAGAAATTCAAAAATATAACAGTTAGGGTAGTCAAGAAAAGCTGGCTCTATTTGCAGATACAATTTTATACCTGACAAAATCAGAAAAGGACATTACAGTGTTGTGGAACATCTTGAAACAATTTAAAGACTCTTCTTTATATAGAAATAATGAAAATAAAACATAACTATATTCGCAAACTCTCTACCCACACACAAATTGGTCCAGAAATACCCGCAGTTACAGGAATGTGATAAAATTAAGGTTTACTATCAAAATTTTGCAAATCAGTTTTGTGAGTAATGACTTACTTGAACTGAAATGACAAAAATGTGCACACCGTTTGCTCACAGCAAAGAAAGAAGTAATGTCAGTATGTCGAATTAGACATTATCAACATTGCCCAACTTACCTGGATGCCTGAAGATGTCCTACCAACGTTTTGCAGGGGAGCAAGCCCACCTGCACCCCCTATACCCCCTGCTAATTATATATTCTAATTCCAAGATCACACTACAGTGAGAAAAAGGATGCTTTTCCCAATCCCCACTGTAGTGTGATCCATTTGTAAAAAGAGATGCTTAAAACCACAAAAGCAAGCTGTGTGTCTACGTTACAGAGGCAACAGGATTTTTACTTGCAATTTTAAACTTTTGCACTTTTACCCTCAACCTTATGAATGATGTTAAGGTAAGTTTCAAACATTTGATAGGAAACTTAAAATGAAGTATTTAGAAGTATGGATTAGAAGGAATTCTAATATGGCAGTTAAGGATATAGTTATGACAGGACACAAACATCTTACAACAGGGTCTAACACAGTCATTTGTCTGTGTTAGACCCTCTTACAAGAGGTATCAAGGTCACAAATTATAGCTCAATGTCAAGAAAGACATTATAGTACTTTTTGGGAAAATGGCCACCTGGGCTAATTACTCCATTGATAAAACACACCTATGAGCTGACCCGATATTCAGGGATCTGGTAACATATGCAGAGAGTAACCTGGCCTTTGACAAACATGTGGCCAAAGTAGTGAGAAAATCATTCAATGTCACCCAACTTATAAGTAAGGGCATGTCATCCAGAACCAAGGAAGTCATACTGTCACTTTATTTGGACATTGTCAGACCCATCATTGAGTATAATGCCTCCTTTGACATGAACTTGGCCAGACATATACAACAGCTGGAATGCCTAGAAAAGTTCCTTACCAGGAGAATGCAGGATATAAACACATTGTCCTGTATGGATCACCTTAAAGCCCTATCTCTGTACTCTCTACTACAGGCTACAGAGAGATGAGCTATGTCTGGCATACAAAGCATCCTCGCATCCAGCTGTGATGGACCTTTTACACATAAACAGCATCAGAAGCACTAGACCCAAGGAGTTAAATTTTGCTTGCAACATAAATGGGACATAGTGGCGAGAGAGATACGTGTCCTACAGAATCCCAATGCTCTGGAACAGGCTCCCCATCCATGTGAAGCAAAGTCCATCTTTAATTCTATTTAAGCATAACCTTGACCAGTGGATGGGATATTAGAAATGTGCCTATGGTCTGGCCCTCATGTCTCTGACAAACAGAGGCAGACAGCAACTATGCCCAAACTAATAACCCCCCCAACACAAACAACCTTTAGAAACTTCCCAACATACACCACCCAATAAACACCCATGAAAAATAGGGACACAATTGGTTTGGTTTACGTGGCTAGGTTAATAACGACCTATTAGTCTAGTATATCCCTATGAACTAAGAACAAACAGTCTAACCCAATAGAGCTGGATGAAGCAGCTGTAAAGCAAAAGCTACATATAGTCTAAAGGAATAGTTCAGTTGCAGTAACTGTAAATTAAATAGCTTCAATGCAGAAACAAAATGGCAGACAGACAAATAAAATTATATCAGACAGGTATTCCAATATTCTGTACTGTATTAGTTTGAAATGCTGCAACACAGCTACAAAATAGCTAGCTATCTATAATGCTTTGGTAAATATAGGTAATGAATGATCTTACACTGCTTTGCTTTCCTCAGCCACTGTGCCTTATTGTGATTCCTAAAGAAATCGCAATCATTAGGCATGATGGTGGACCAGGGGTCATTACCATATTATGGTAATGTGAGGAGCTACTCCTGTGTGAGCTCCCATTGGTTGTAACTTGCAAGCATCACTGTATGGCAGCAGGACAAGGAAGTATATGGTAGCAGGTTTACCTGCACTGTAGGGAACTCCACTGCTGGCAGGGATTTTCCTGCTCTGCATTGGAACAGATATTTTATTTTATTATTTTTTTTTTTCACAGTATGTTGTGTGACATCCAAACAGGTTACACAGACTGCTGTGCCTGGCAGCACAGTACTTTTGGTAGATTTGCTGTCCTATAGGTTATCCTATTGGGACTAGCTAGTACTTAAGTGATGTCTCTGTGAATTGCATTTGATTGTGTAGGGGTAATTTGCACAGACGTGCAGCTGTCTCAACCAGGGCCCTCTGCCGGTCCCACAAACTAACACCCTATCCCTCAGCTCTTCAGGTTAAGGGCAAAATATAAAAAAAAATTATGTCTCCTGCAGTACCTGAACCATGTGCCCAACTCCACAAAGCTCTTCAAGACATTCAAACAGGTAGCCAGACATGCCCCCCCCCCCCCCGCCACAGCCAGTCAGGTCCCATCCCTGTGCCCCATCCACAACCCTTCTTCCACACATTTTAGTAAAAAATAAAATAGGAAGTTACGTACTCACCATAACGTTCCATCTGTGTTGTCCATTTTAATCCTTTCTCAACAATTGGGTTTGGCTCTAACCCTCAAATCCGACTCTGCTGTTATTTTAACCCATGGCCACTAGAAAACTGTCCAGCTCTTCCCTTACCCATAATGTACTATCCTCTAACTTACCTCAGAGCTTGTTTGCTGGTTTATATAATCCAAGAAACATCATTATTAGTATCCTGCTAGAGGAAACCAATATTGGGAACTCAACATAAGGAACAGTGGTGTCCTTATAAGATCTTTCTCTCGCTTAAAGAAGTCAGTAGTTGAAAAGGTAGGGGGGGTTGATGGGAGGGGAGTTGAGGAAGAATGAAAATGTACAACACCGATGGAACATTATGGTGAAAACATCATTTCTTTATTTGATGATGTCAATTTTCATTCATTCCTCAACAGTTGGGACAAAATCCCCAGCTACCTAAAAACCCGAGTAGACTCTATGGAAGGATATTCCTGAGCACAGATGAGCAAAAGGCTGCTCTTCCACTCAAGACCAGATCCAATTTATAATAAGAAATAAAGGTATGAGGATTAGCCCAATTGCAGCTGCACATATGTCTCCCATGGAAGACCTGGATAAAAATATTGAAAATGTTACCATAGACCTGGTTGAATGAGCTTTTAAAGGTTTTGGTAAAGACAGACCCAGCTTGTTGTAGACAAATGATATACAATCCGTCAGCTATCCTGCCACACTTATCTTTGTAACTGGCTTACACTTTGGAATCTGCAAAGGAAACACATAATTGATATGTTTTACTTAATGTCCTTTGTTCTGTGCAAGTGTAATATATAATGTTATGTTGTCCTATCTCGCCTTCATTCTTACAATGATGGGTTTGGAGCCGATTCTCGGTTCTGACTCGGCCGAATACATAGCTGAAAGTCTCAAACATGGCTCATGGCAAGAAGGTATCCCACAATGCAGTGGTGTAATTCCCCAGATCTCATCTTCCGCTTTATGAGGTTGGATGTGCCCATCTTGGCTGTGGTTAAGTTGTGACACATTTTCTCTTATTTTTCCTCTATACTGTTATATTTGATAATAGATAGCTTATTTTTCAATTATATTCAATTTGTTGTGCATTTTGTTGCATTACAGTTTGATAGTGATAGTCTTATCCCTTTTGGCGTGACTTTTGCTGTTGCTTTGTAGGCCTACTGGTATCTCTTGTAGTGGTAGTTTCTGTCTGTTAGTTTTATTAATAGCTGATTTAAGTTAGAGAGCTATTTGCCCATTTTAGTTAGAGGGCTTGTAGTTAATTGTTGTCTTGTCTGTAAAATAGGACCGTTTGAGTTAGAGGTCCTATTTTTTCTCCCTGGTTGTCTGTTTCCTTGTGTTTCCCATAGTTGCTATTCAGTATAGCTTTAACAGTTCAATAGTTTATAGCTAAATTTTTTTGTTGTTGTTGCTGTTTTTGCGGTCTTATCTTAACTATGTCTAAAGACCCAAAAGTGAGGGAATATAAGCCTTCGGGCTTTAAAAAAATGCCAGAAGTGCTCACAAAAAATATCCATCACAGATGGACATGTTATATGTGTCTATTGCCTAGGTGCTATTCACCTACAAGAGGACTGCATCTTTTGTCACTCTTTCAGTGCAAGAGTACTTCAAGAAAGGAGAAACAAACTGATCCCGAAAGGGCTCCTAAAGCCAACTTTTGGGAAGCCATTCACAGTTCTTCTTCCTCCTCTTCTTCTCCTTCTTCCAAAAAGGAAAAATCCCAGAGAAGCCATTCACCTGCAACATCGGCTCAGTTGGATCCACCAGTCAAGCAACCAAAAATCTCTAAGGCTACTACCTCCTTGGCTCCACAGTCCTCGGAGCCATCGGAGGTCATATTAGTTGACAAGGCTGGTACTTCAGCACCAAAGTCCTTGGAGCCACAAGATACCTCTACTCATAGCCAGTCCCTGGATATTTCACCAGTCTCTCCCACACTAAGATCTCCAATTCTGCACAAGTCTCGCTCTCCATCCCTATCTTCCAGGTCCACCAGGAGCTTATTGGACGATGACGTGGAATGGGTAGTGCACAGACTCCTGAAGTTGCTGACTAAATTATTCTCGGCTCCGACCCATTTGGTCACGGAGTCTACTGTACCAATTTTACCCACTGTTGTTCTTCCTCAGAGCCAAGCTGGACCTTCAGAGCAAGAGTGCTTCGTACCACTTACTGTGGATCCTTCGGTTCCAAGACCACCTTCTGTGTTCACAGAGCCGACTTTTGTTCCAACTCTCTCGGTGCTGTCCAGGGAGTCTGGGTTCCCCGGTCAGATCCAGGGGGGATTCTCAGCCCAGATCTTCTTCGGTGCTGAGTCAAACCCTTGGAGCCTTGGCCCGGGTTAGCTCGGCTCCCACATCGGTGTCTGATCTTGTTGGTTCCAGTGCCTTCCTCTGTCTCCTCGGAGCCGAGGGAGTCTTTGAAGCGGGTGGGATCCTCCTTTGAGCTGATGATAAGTGTGTTGTCTACCCATTCAGCACCACAGAGGGATACTAGCATTCATCCCCCTAAGGCACCGGCCATTGTCTCAGCACCACCCATTCCACAGGACAGCAGAGATCCAAAGCCTCAGGATCCTCCAATGGGTGGACCCCTCTCCTCCGAGGCCTCCCCAGAATATCCTTCTGAGGAACCACCTCAGAAGAGAACTTGTAAGAGGAAGCAAGTAGACTCCCAAGATGAGGCCGTCACTTCAGACACTGATCTCAATGAATCGGAAGGGTCCCCACGGTCGTCCTCTGATGATATCTCATTTGCAGATATTTTAGAAATCCTGAAACAGAGAGGTGGCTGGCAGGCCATCAGTGTACCTGAAGGCTTTTGGGTCTCAACCTTCAGCCTCCTGGGTGTCTCTGCCTTTCAATGAGCTAATGGACCTGGTCTGTTGAAAGGTGTGGGAGTCACCTGACACAATGGAACCAGTCCCTCGGAGGCCAAATAAATTCTTGTCAGCTCCTTCGGGAAAGGATTTCCTCACTAAGGGGTTGCCCGTAGATGCTATGGTGGTGGCAGCAGCCACCAAGAGTTCATTAGCTGCAGGGGTGAATGTGAAAGTCTCCTCCCAGCTGTCTACCTTAAATTCCATTGTCAACTTTTATTTTTATTTATTTTATTTTACATTTGTTGACCGGGCTAGTCCAACTGGATACATGTCCATTTTCAGTGGAGGCCCGGGGAGAAAAGCTCCAGTTACACAGCATCATAAAAACATACAAAAACATAAAATAACATTTAGATTTAACATTTATAGATTAAACATTTTAAAACAACATTTTGAAACATCTAAAGCAAAAAGTTTGGCAATGACATTAATATAGAATAATACCTCTCCAGTTAACAAAAATTAGAATAAGACTGAGAAAAAAAATGGCTAGAAGAGTTAAAGATAAGTAGTAGTACTCAGGAGAGAGAGTGCTATGAATAAGGAGGAGGGTTAGTTTAAGGAATGGTTAGACATAGAGATTATGGTTGAGAATAATATTTTGTGGTTGACAGATAGTTAGAGAAAAAAAATGGTTAGTCAGGGTTGGTACAAGAGCATAACCAGTGATTGGAGAAGAAAAGTTTTAGGTTAGTTTTAAATAGTGAGAGAGAGGTGAGGGTAGTCCCACAGGGCTCCACAAGGCTCATATCCTAAGCAGCAGATGGAGCAAGCAGGGCAGCAGGTTCTGGAGTTTCCCTTAGGAGACACTCCTGGATGCTCTTGTGCAATTTTGCGGAGCCCTTTAAGTCTACTTTTACTAACACACCTTTTGATGGTTCCTCACTCTTTGGACCCAAAGTAAAAGACACACTAACCTGGTGCGAGCAGGAAGGAAAAACTCTCTCTGCTGCTGGAGTACATTTTTCTGTACCTTCAAGACCTTATTCTAAAGGCCAGAAGAGTGGAAAAATATGGTTCAAAAGATTCCATAGAGTTTTCCAGGATGCACGGGGGGATTCCTTCCCCAGGGGCAGAGGGGGAGGCAATAACAGTAGACGCTGCCCCAGAGGCAGAGGGGGCCCACAGAACCAGGGTGACCGTGATTCCTTTCGAGACGCCTTTATCAGCACTCCTGAAAGGAGGCCCAGCTGCTCTACTCTGGAGGCAGCCGGGGGATTTTTATTCATGTACCCAGAAGCCTGGCAAACTATCACAAGAGACAAATGGGTACTAAAAATAATATCCAGAGGATACTCCATCCCATTTTCTAATCCTGTTCCACAGACCAGAACAATCCCAGATGTTCCACCCAATCTAAGGGAGCAAGCAACTATAGAGATCCAAAAGTTGCTGCAGAAGAGAGTCATTCAAGAAGTCCCCCCAGACCAAATAGGATTTGGAACTTACTCAAGATTTTTTTTGGTGCCAAAAAGAACAGGGGACTGGAAGCCCATATTAGTTCTAAGCAAACTAAACGAATCTGTCAAGAAGTCAAAGTTACAAATGGTGACACTGCAGTCTATACTTCCCTTTTCAGGGGAAAGACTATTGGATGTGCTCAATAGACCTTCAAGATGCTTACTACCACCTAAAAATGGACAGGACATCAAGAAGGTACATATGCTTCTGGCTGGGAGCCAGTCATTACTAGTTCCGAGCTCTGCCCTTTGGTCTCACTACAGCCCCCAGAGTGTTCACTAAATGCATGGCAGTAGTCACGGCTCACCTGAGGCGTCTAGAATTCTGAGTGTTTCCCTATCTAGACGACTGGCTCCTATCTGCTACCACCAAGCATCTACTCCAACAAGCCAGGGATCTAATTTTGGACATTTGCAATCAGCTGGGTATTGCAGTCAACTTTCAAAAATCTGCCTTGTTGCCCTGTCAACATATTACATTTATAGACGCAGATCTAGACACCTCCACTGTGGTAGCACATCTTCCAACAGAAAGAGCTGTAGCACTCAGACAACAGATACTTCACCTCCTTCCAAAGACCAAAGTGAAAGCAAAGATAATTCTAAGATTACTAGGAACAATGGCTTCCATGATTACACTGGTCCCTCTTGCCAGAATGCACATGAGGAACCTTCAATGACTGTTGTTCTCCCAATGGTCACTCCAAGAGCTTCCAAAGTCTCACCTGATCAGAATAATGGAATCATGCAAGAATGACTTAAGATAGTGGATACACTCCACTCATGTGACCATAGGGAGACCCTTTGTCCCACATCAACCCATAGCTACAGTGACCATGAACGCTTCCCAGATAGGGTGGGGAGCAATTATCTGGGAAGAACAGTCGAAGGTACATGGCAAGAACATGATGCTCACTTGCATATAAATGTCCTAGAGATGAGAGCAGTGCTTCTTGCATTGCAAGCACTTTACGACTCTCTCCCTCTAGGGACAATTGTGATACAGTCAGACAATATGTCTGTGGTTTGGTACATAAACAAGCAGGGGGAACCAGATTTTACCCCCTTTGTTGAGAGGCCCTAAGAGTTTGGCAATGGGCAGTTTCTTCCCAGCACTTTCTAATAGCAATGCACATTCCGGGGAAGTCCAATGTGATAGCGGACAAGCTGAGAAGAGCAATCTTAATGCCTCACGAGTGGTGTCTCAATCAGAATGTAGCAGAAATTATTTTCTGAACATGGGGTCATACTTGCTGCGATCTCTTTGCCATACCCATGAATGCCAAGTGCAGCAACTACTTTACCCTAATCCCCTCTCCAGGGGAGACACTGAAAGATGCACTTGTTCACAATTGACGATCAGGACTTCTGTATGGCTTTCCTCCATTTCCTCTCATACCCAGAGTCATTCAAAAAGCACAGTACTCGGGAAGCAGGATAATTCTCATTGCTCCTTACTGGCATTGCCAAGTTTGGTTCCCCTTCCTTTGGCCTCATCTTCAGGAGAAGCCTTGGACTCTGGACCCAGTGCCAGATCTGCTGACTCATATGTCAGGGGAGCTTCATCCTTCTTTCTACACCCTAAAATTGACAGCTTGCTGCTCCACTTCCCAATTTAGTCAGGCTTCACAATTTCACTCCTACAGTTAAACACATCTTAATGTCCTCTCATAAAGCTTCCACTAGAAAACTGTATTTTAGCAAATGGAAAAGGTTTTTCATGTGGGCTCAAAACAGGAACATTGATCCTTTTTCTGCACCTATCCATTCTATTTTGGAATTTTTGGTGGAACTCTTCCAACAAGGTTCAGCTGCAGCAACCATCATGGTTCAACTCGTTGCAATATCACATTTCCACATTGTTGATTCTATCTCCAACTTAGTGTCACTAAAAAAACACGGGTAGATGCCACAAGTGTATCCTGGACATTAAATTCTTTCCTATGCTCTTGTATTTTACATATGTCTGACTGAATATTTTATAATTTTTAGGCTGTTTTTATTATCATTATTAAGAACACCACTTTTGGTGTTTTTTATAATATATATTTCTTTTGCTATGACACTGTATGTTGATCAAATTTATTTGTATGTAGTTGTTTGGCTGGACGTTTATTGAATACTGCATTAACTAATTAACCAAGCTACAAAGGTATTTAAGTTTAATGTGTTTGCAGCACTGTTGTAAGTCTGATGAAGTTCAGGCAGGGACCTGGACGAAAAACGCATGTCTGAGCATTTTACGACATTTGTTTCGTTTTGTTTTGTTTTATGGTGTGGCTATCATTAAACCTCTGGACTTTACTTTATAACAGACAGAACAGTGTGGTTTATTACTGCAGTGCTTGTCGAGGTCACTTCCGCATTGGCGTTCTTTTTGGAAGACCGTCATCCAGGATACACTTGTGGCATCTACCCGTGTTTTTTTAGTGTTGTCTTGCTACACACCTTGCGTTTTCAGTTTCCAACTTAGTGTCACACAGGCTGTGTAGAGCCTTCTTAAAAGGTGCCTCCTTATTAAGACCTCCCTTTAAGGAACCCCTTTCTCCTTGGGATTTAAATTTTGTTCTGTCTCATCTCACGTTACCATCTTTTGAGCCCTCATCATCTTCAGACCTCAACTTCCTTTCCTGGAAGACATTGTTTCTAGTGGCTATAACTTCTGCAAGAAGAGTTTCAGTTGCAAGCTCTTTCTATTAAACCACCATATTTGATTTTTCATAAGAATAGGATATCCTTGCAAACTAATCCATCTTTCCTACCCAAAGTCTCTTCTCCAAACAACATAAATCAATCTATAGAGCTTTCAGTGTTCTTTCCTAATCATAGCAACAAGGCAAAATACAGATTACATCAACTAGACATGCATAGACAACTCAGATACTATTTGCATAGGACAAAAGACTTTCGAAGATCTGACCAATTATTCGTATCCTTCTCTGATGCGAAAAAGGGTAGCTCATTTTCTAAAACTACTCTTTCCAGTTGGCTTTCTAATTGTATTATGTTCATTTATCTACATAAGATAGAGCCCCTCACTATCACTTTTCAAGAGGAACCTTGATGAGTGGATGGGTAATAGAAAGTTCACACCAGGAATCACACCAACAGCACTAGCACTACTAGATAGGGGCCAATGGTACTAGCTGCTAGTACAAGGGTCTAGGGAACTACTAAAGGGGCGGTGAATACCACACAACATGGATGGGCTAATATATGCCTTCGGGCAGGTAGCCCAGTACCAACCTATGAACCTATTTATACCTCAAATCACAGAGATTTATCTTTCAAAGTGAAGGCTCATTCCACTAGAGCAATGGCTACGTCATCTGCCTTTCAAGCCAGAATTCCCATGGATAATATCTGTGCAGCTACTTGGACCCCTCCACATACTTTTATCACGCATTACGAAGTGGATTTGGCCTCCAGGAACAGGGCCTCCATTGGTTCCACGGTGCTTAAAGGTGCACTCTAGTGAGCCACTCAGGGTAAAGGTGCTAGGGAGGCTGTCCCATCATTGTAAGAATGAAGGAGAGATAGGACAACATAACACAAAGAAGTTATATACTCACCATAACGTTCCATGTTTGTTGTCCATCTCACCGTTCATTCTTATGAATCCTCCCCTCCTTCTCCCTGCCAAAAACTCCTTGTGGACCTGGTGGATGTTTTTACTACCTTCAGGAATTCTTTGTTTCAGTTTGTTTCTCCTTCTATCAGGTATTGTATATATTTGTGTGTGTGTGTGTGTGTGTGTGTGTGTGTGTGTGTGTGTGTGTGTGTGTGTGTGTGTGTGCGCGTGTATATGTATACGGGGGTGTGGGGGGCGTAGCCCCCTGCTAACAGTTGAAAGGAAATTTTATTTTCCTTTTCTATGGACCTCTCACAATGCCGTCATTCTGAATGTCAATCATATGGTGTTGGCCATATGGTTGTCAGCATTCTGGAATGTCGGTGTTGTGTAGGGGATCCATATATATATATATTTGTATATATGTATATAGTGTACATATAATAAGTATTAGCAGCAAATGAGATCTGGGGAATTACACCACTGCATTGTGGGATACCTTCTTGCCACGAACCAAGTATGAGACTTTCAGCTATGTATTCGGCAGAGTCAGAGCTGAGAATCGGCTCCGAACCCATCATTGTAAGAATGAATGGCAAGATGGACAACAAACATGGAACGTTATGGTGAGTACATAACTTCTTTTTTACTTTTGTTTGCAAAATTTGAAAAGAAAACTGGCAAATTAATGGATTGGTTGATGTTGGATTCAGACACCACCTTTGGAAGGACAGGAGGAATAGTTCATAATGCCACCCTATCCTTATGAAAAATCAAGTAGGGAGGTTTAGAAGATAATGCTTGGAGAATCACCAAGAGATGCACTACTACATGACTGGCCTCCCAGTCTTCTCTAGTAGTAGACGTGATGCCTACCAAAATATATAATCTTCCAGGTCAGAAACTTTAGATCACATTTTGCTGCTGGTTCAAAGGGGAAATGAATTAAGGTGTGCAGTACTAAATTTAAGTCCCATGGATTTGTTGGATCCTTTTAAGGAGGCCTCAAAAGAAGGGTACCTCTTAAGAAGGCCTTGCACAGTTTAGATGAAACCAGAGTGGAGTTTTCATTTCCTATGTGAAAATCAGAAATGGCAGCTATTTGAACTCCAGTAGTTGAGGAGCAAGCTCCTCCATTGAAAACTGTTGCCAAAAATTTAAGGACACTATGCACAGCAGCTGAAAATGGGTCAATACATTCCTGTTGTGCCCAAAAAACAAATCTTTTACATTTACTTCTGTAATGTTTTCTTATGGAAGCTTTGCGACAAGACAGAAGTATATGACAGACCGGGGAAGACAGCATATGTTGTCTGGCCATTAATGAATGTGGAGAAACCACACTGTCAGCTTTATATTTGAGGTATCTGGGTGAATCATGTCTGTCTGGTGAGACAGGAAGTCTGGAAATGGATTGATAGACTAAATGAGGCCAAAGAATGGGGAGCCAAATCTGTCAAGGCCAATAAGGTGCAATGAGGATGACTTCGCTCTTCAACCAGAAAGCTTTCTGCAGAAATTTGGAGATCAAGGGAGTTGGGGGATACACATAGAGAAGACCAGGAGGGCAATCGTGTAGTAGAGCATCACTCAGTGATTCCCCCAGTGGGGGTATTACAGCAAAGAAGCTGTTGCACTTGGTGTTTAGGGGAGATGAAAAGAGGTCACAGCAAGGCTAGCCCCATTGGTGAAAAATCATTTCTGACACCTTCATGTTGAGAAACCACTTGTGAGGTAGTAGAATGGACCTGCTCAATTTGTCTGTTATCCCACTGGACTTCCTTAAAACATTCATTGCTATTAGAAATGAGTTGGATGGAATTGCCCATTGCCACAGTCTTACAGCGTCTTGACACAAGGAGTAAGGCCTAGATCCTCATTGTTTGCTGAAGTACCAAACCACTGACAATGTCTGTCTGAACTGCAAGGAGTGCATCTTGGAAGGCCTGCAATGCTAAGAGCACCTCTCTCAATTCTAGGACATTGATATGCAGGTCGGTCTCTTCAGGGGACCCAGTGCGTTGGACTGCTTTCCCCTGGAAGCCCAACCCCCTAATCTGGGAAGTGTCTCTGCTCACTATGGCCTTGAGTTGAGGGAGAATGAAGGATAGCCTTGAAGTACCTGATCTGATCGAATCCACCACCAAAGGTATCTTTTGCATGCCTGAGTAATCTTTATCTGGGCGGATGTGTGCTGATAAAGAACAGAGCGTTGCATCACTAACATCCACTGAAGAATTCGCATGTGAAACTTTGCTAAGGAAACTAAAATTATAGTCACAGACATTGATCCCAATGCTTGCAGGAGCAACTGGGCTGAGATTAAGGAATTGTGAATTATCTTTCTGACCTGGAATCTGATAATCTGTACATGAGAGTGGAAGCAAAGCTGTCACTGACACTGTGCTGAAAATCACTCCTATGAACTCCAATATCTGAGATGGTTTTAACTGATATTTGTTGTAATTTATGATGATCGCCTGATGGGAGCAAGTCTGAAGTACCTGGTCCCGAGCTCTTATCAGTAGATGCATTGTCAGGGCAGTAATAAGCCAGTTGTCCAAGTACTGAAGCACTCAGAATCCCTGCGGTCTCGAGTGAGCTGCTACTACCACCATGCATTTTGTGATCATCATTGGGGCTGTGGTGAGGCCAAAGGGCAGTGCTCTGAACTGGTAACGACCAGCTCCCAGTCTGAAGTGTAAATACATTCTAGATTGTCTGTTCATTTCTATGTGGTAGTACACATCCTGAAGTTCTATCGAGCACATTCAGTTCATCCTTGCACAAAAAGGCAGAATGGACTGAATCGTGACCATCCAGAACTTGATGTGCTGAAATGATTTGTTCAGGTTGCTGAGATCCAAAATCGGTCTCCAGTCCCTTATTTTCTTTGGCACTAAAAAGAAGCTTGAGTAAGTTCTGGATTCTATCTGGTCTGGTGGGACCTCTTGAATGACTCTCTTTTCTAGCAACTTTTGAATTTCTAGTGTTGCTGTTTTCCTCTGACTGGGTGGAACATCGAGAAATTTGCAAACAGGTGAAGGTGGTAGGAAAAAGAGAATTATATAACTTCTGTAAATAATCCTCTGCATCCACATATCTTTTGCAAGGTCTAGCCAGGATCTCTGGGACATGGATAAGTAACCCTTGACTGCCTCCAGAAGGGGACAACTGGTCCTCCTTTAAGGAGCGCTGGTAGGGTCTGTTACAGAAGGAATCTCTAGACCCTTGGTTCTATGGGCCTCCTCTGCCACATGGGTGCTGTCTCCCATTTGAGTTCCCCCCTGTGCATCTGCGGTAACTATCTCCACGTGGATCTTATAAAGGACCCTGGGACTTCTTGAACCACATTTTTTGCCTTCCGTGTTGATTCCTTGAAAAGGTTCTTTGAGAGGTCAAAAATGTACTCCCACTGCAGAGAGGGTCCTTCCATATTGCTCACACCTGCAGAGTGCATTCTTCACTTTAGGACAAATAAAGAGCTTCCTTCAAAAGAAACATTGAAGAAAGAAGGCCTGAATTGCTTTGTAAAGTCAAATAAGTGCATCCAGGTATGCCTCCTAATGGAAATGCCTCAATGCCTCAACCCACTGCCAGGTATCTTCAGCTGTGTGTGAGATAAGCCTCATGGACGAGTTAGAAATCAATTGCAAAGTAGCCAACTGTAAGGCCAAAGAAGCCTGAGTCTCAGTAGTACTAGACCCAGAAAAATATTTTTAAAGTTCCTTTATTAGATCTGTCTGTAGTCTTGTAAAGTGTGTCAAATAGTTAGAGATCTGAGGACAAATGTTGCTGAAGCGTATACACACTTCCCAAATTTTTCCAAAGCCCTTGCCTCCCTGTTAGGGGATGGACAGTTCTTTCTTGGTGGCTCCCTCCATGACCATGGCATCTACAGGTACTCACCTTGCACCAAAATTCCTTTCCAACAGATGGTGCCAGAATGCAATCCAGTCTTTTGAGGACTGGCTTAACTGTGTCTGGTTCCTTCCAGGCCCACCTAGAGACCAAGTCAATGAGCTCGCCAGTGGGTGGAGCCACCCAGGAGGTAGATGGGCCAGACCCAAAGGCCTCCAGGAATACCAATTCCTCTGCTGAAGGGTTATCAGTAGACCAACCACCCCTCTACTTAAGGATCTCAAGGATGGCTCTGAATGAGAAGTCTTCGGGTGGTGATCATGGGGACCCCTCCCCCTTATCGAAATTAATATCTTCAGTGACAGACTGCTCAGGTCAGTCTAAGTGCCTCCTCTTGCACTTCCTCTAACTAGGGACTTCTTCACTGGGTTGCTCCAGAGAAGTATCGGAAGGAATAGTAATACCCTGCTGTGCAACCTGGAGACTTTGACCTGGCTGTCTCTGTGGAGTAGAATGATAGTGCTCAAGGGACAGAGACATACAGGATCCAAAGGTGAGATCCAAGGGGGGACCATCTGTTCTGCAGAAGTCAAGAACACTCTCTCCACCTCCTGAAAGGCAGAACACTCCAGGAAGAAAGAAGCCAAAGGAGCCAAGAAGCTATGCTTCTGTCCACCCCATCGGCTCCCCGTGCCCCGAAGGCAATCCACCCAAGGTAGAGGTTGGAGCCGAACTATCAAATATCAAAGCTCAGAGGGTCAGAGAAGGCTCCAACAAAACAAAAAGAAAGGTTAGCAGGAGTTGACTCTAATGCCTCGGATTCAACAGGGATGCTTCAGCTCCAAGAGTTGTCTGCCTCCAAAACTGTTGGACCCAGTGCACTCAAATAAAACCTCGGAGTTGAAGATGCTATGATCTTCCAATCCAATTCAGACAGTCCTGAGAAACTCAGATCGAGGGGCTCCAAAACAATAGGTCAGATCAGAGAGGAAGCCAAGATCAGAGGTGTGGTACCAATCAAGGCTTCCTGTACCAAAGGGGTGGGAGCCGGAAGAACTCTGATCTGTATCTGCACCGAGAGAAACTTCCTCATCATTTTGTCCACATCAGCCTTGGTCAGACTTGGTCAGACTTCTGGAAGAATGAAATGATGTCTTGATAGTGATCCGGAATGCCAGCAAGATTCCAGGAAAGGGGAAGGTACTTGAGATGGTACTGGATCTATATAGGGAGAATAGTGTGTTCTGAGTAATGGCTTTGGATCAGAGAGACTTGGTCCCGAGGAAGCCATTTTACTCTCTTATGCCAGCTGGGTAGGAGCAGTCTTCAGATCAGTCTTCTTATGTTTCTTACTTGGAGATTCCATGGTCAGATCTGACAAGGGGGTCGAGGATCCGGAAGGACCAGAAGGCTTAGTAGATGGCTCCTTGAGATTTAGTTTGTGGGTTGAGCCCCAACAGAGCTTCAAAAAAAAGAAGAGAGTAGCAACCCTTTCAAAATAAGTTTGTTCTTCTATCTGCTGTAGCACACAGATTGAAAGCTTTACAAACTTTAGTCAGTTTGTAGGTGTTGTAGGCCTAGACAGTACACGCATAAGGCAGGAGCATCAGAAAGCGGCAATTGGTGTCAGTATTCCTGACACTTTTTGAATCCAGATGGACCCTTTTCAGACATATCCTACAAAAAAGGAAAAGACAAAGCAAAAAGGAAACTTTTTGTATATATACATATATAAATGCAGAGATAGAAAAATACCAACAATGATATTTAAGGATGCACATAACGTGTAAGTGAGGGGAAAGGAAAAGATAATTAACAACTATGGTAAGGAGAAATATACTACCAGTGTAGGAAAAAGGGGTAATAAATACAAGAAACAGCAAAGACTAAAGTTATTAATGATACACGTAACAGGAAAAAGTTAGACATCTTCCAAAAAGCAACTAACAAGCTCAAGATAGTATTGCCACCTATCAGTTTTTTTTTCCGGACTATCCAGAAATCAAACTGATTGTCCGGTAGGCAGAAAAATATTGTACAGACTCTAGTATTCTATCTCACTTTGCTAAATTGGCAGATTTACAATGCTTTTTATTACAAAAAGCATAGTAAATCTGCAGGAAAAAAGGCATCACAGTCAGAAAAAGAGGGCATTTGCCTGGTGTGATATGACAAAGACATCATGAAGTGGGCGGAATGTACGGAGAGAATGGACGGTGCTTTGGGAAGTACGAGGGGGTGTGACCAGTTTTAGCCACAACCAAAGGTGACAACCCTAGCTCAAGAGCTCACAGTGAGCACATCCAAATGTGAAAGTTGCAAACGAGATCTGAGATATGTTAGCGGATACTGTCTTATGGGGTAAGGGAGGAGCTTGAGTGTTTTCTAGTGGCCAAGAACTACAATAATGGCTGTTAGGAGATACTGTCTTATGGGGTAAGGGAGGAGTTTGAGAGTTTTCTAGTGGCCAAGATGACTCAGAGGGTCGGATCTGAACCCAACTGTTGAGGAATGAATAAAAATTTACATCAAATTAAATATTTATTTTCTTAAACTGTAGCAAATAGTTGCTAAAGTTTATGCCCCACCTGCACAGAGTGCTACAGAGTTTATGTTTTAGTTTAAAAAAAAAAAAACAAAATGTTTCTTCTAAAACTGCAGCACACTTCTTGCTACAAATGTGGCAAATAGGTACTATAGTTTATACTCTGTCTACATGGAGCACTATGGCGCTCATGTTTTAGTTTAAAAAAAATGTTCTCTTTTAAACTGTAGCAAACTTCTAGGGTCCAGCAGGAAGAGAAGATGAAAGCACAAGCTCTGCGACCAAAACATACACACACTCCAAAAAATAAAGGCCAAGAAGAGGAGGTCAATTGCAACCCAAACACTAAACTATATACGTCCAAAAAGAGGGATGGTGGATTGGTACTGCCAGTAAGGTAGTGTACTCTAAAAACATATACTGTTACAGGTAAGTAGGACTTATACAACTGTACTATGTTTAACAAACACACTGCCTTACTGGCATTCAGGTAGATGCTCAAAGCTTACCCAACCTGTGAGTAGGAAGGATATCGGCCCAGGAGTTGCTAGAAAATGGTCCTAGCAAAGCCTGCTCTGGACCTAGAAAAGGCATCCAGATTGTAGTGCTTCATGAAGGTATGGACAGAGAATCAAGCTGATCCTCTAGAATACTCCTTTGCAATACACCTCTGAAGAGGAAAGTGTTCTGGTGGAATGCACATTTACCTTACCTGGATTCACCTAGCCACAGTGGATGAAAGGATGAAAAGAAAAACAATACCAGAGGACAGCCAACATACAGTGGTTTACTTGGAGAATGGTTGACCCTTCTTTCCCCCTGTATAAGAAATAAAAAGCCTTTTCACCTTTCTGAAGGGTTTCATTCTGTCAAGAAGTACCTGAGCTGCTGGTGCGCATCCAGGATATGCAGTATCCTCTCTCCCTTAATCATTAGTTTCTGGTAAGAACACAGGAGGGTCACTGGACTGACACAGTGAATTCTGAGACCACTTTCAGCATGAAGGAGGGGTTAATGCATAACACAACCTTAACGCTGGTAAAAATAAGGCAAGACTGTCCTACCCTAACAGCTTGCATCTCAGAGGCTCATTATGCAGATGTCACAGCAATAAACAAAACAGTTTTCCAAGTTAAGAGCTTCAAATCAGCCTGGTTGGTAGGTTCAAAACATAGTAAGGTCAATTTTTCCAGAATATAGTTGAGATCCCCCTTAACAGGGATTTGCTTGTGAGGGAGTCTCATATGCAATAATCCTTTCATGAACTGTTTTAACATAACAGAAGAAAGAGTGGGATCCAAAGGCAGACAAGCACAGATGGCAGCTAAACAAACTTTAATCAATTGTTACGATAAGCCACTCTGAAGTAGCTGGCACAAATATTTCAAGGCTAGTGGGGTGTTAACCTTAAGCAACCCTTTATTCCCATTTGGACACCACTCAGAAAGCCTCTTCCATTTGTAAATATAAGATTTTCTAGTGGCAGGTTTTCTGGCCTCCTTTAACATATACTGAACATCCTCATGAAACAAGTACCTAAACAGAATCATAGCTGAATCATCTAGGCTGTCACCAACAAGGTGGGGTGCACCATTCACCCCAAGACTGTATGAACAAACCCAGAATATGGGGAAGTATGTGGTAACTGCACTTAGCCAATACCATTACAAGGGGGAATCAAGAATACCTGGGCCAATACGGGGTCATCACAATGATCTTTCGCATTTGTTTCTTAATCTTCAGAATTACCTTATGAATCAGCAGAAAGGATGGAAATGCATACAGGAACACTCCCATCCAACGAAATGAGAATGCATCTGTCCTCCAAGCATGGCTACAAGGATGTCTGAAACAGAATTTCTCTAGCTGTGTGCTTTGAAAGCAGGTAAACAGATACATTTGAGGCGTTCCCTACATCTGGGCTAGATCCTGTAAAAAACACTGCCTTGAGCTGCCACTTGATCTGCTTAGTCTGTCAACCACAACATGTTGCTCTGATGCTACGTATGATGCCTGATGCATGAGAGAAAGCAGTAAAGCCAGATCCCAAGCCATCACTGCCAACTTGCAGAGAGGATAAGATTTGGTAACCCTTGTTTGTTGAGGTACATCATCACTGTGGTGTTGTTCATAACTGCAAGACGACGACCTGGAGTCCATAGGTGGTAAAGGACTTTCAAGGCGTGAATCACTGCCAACATTTTCTTGATATTGATGTGCTTCTGTGCATCCATGTGCCTCCAAGTGACCTGCTCTTGCACTCCCAATGACACAGCTCCCCAAGCAAAGTCAAATTCATCTGTCGGGACAGACTGCATGGGAACAGGTGGGAAGAAGGGAAGACCTGTTTTGATACTCAGCATATTCTCCACCATTGTAACTATCAAATTATGAAATCCAGCACTGGCAACTAGACTTCCAGAAAATGAAAGTGTTGGGTACAACAATTTCATACATACTACTGAATTTTTCTCATGTGGAGACAGGCCAGTGGTATCATGAGAACTATGGATGCCATCAGTCATAGAATTTTTTGGAATTCTCTTTCATAGGCAACATTCCATCTGTAGCATTCCTGAAACATCATCTTTTAGGACAGGACCTTGTTTTCAGGAAAAAAAGGCCATTCTTTTGTCATTGTTAATGAAGCACCTCTAGAAGAGGAGTCTTTGTGAGAGTGTCAGGCACAACTTCCGAAGGTTCATCTTGAACCTTAGCTGGGACAGTGAGGTCTAGACCTTCTGTAGTGATTCCATATACTTGGATACACACTGTGCACAAATCAGCAAGGCATCCAAGTAAAGAAAAATGTGAATCCCAAGAGTGCATCAGTAAGCTACTACCTGGAGCAAGACATACTGTAAACATTCCAGGTGCAGTGGACAGCTCAAAATCAATGCAGAGAACTCTTGGTGCAAACCAGAATCAACAAATCTCAGATACTCCTGAAGTGATGAGCAATGAGGATATAATGATGTGCATCCTTCAAGGCCGGGGTCACCAGGGTCAACATGTAGCAGTGGTCTGGCAGAAGGGGAAGCACTGTCTGCAGGGTGAGCATATTCAACTAGGGGACCTTGATAAAAGTATTCAGAAAGGATAGGTCCAACAATGGTTTCCATGACAGCTCTTTTTTGGGGATCGGGAAAACTTTGGAGTAGAAACATTTAATTCTGTCTAAAGCAGGGACGAGCTCTGTGACCCCTGAGTCCAGCATGTGCTGGAGTATAGGAAGGAATAATGAAGTCTGATCTGGCAGGTGAGGGGGACCCTTTCAGTAGGAGATGGATGTTCTTTCCACTACCGCCTGTAACCTCTGCCCAAAAAGCTGATTGTCAGAAACCACTGGTGGCCAAGCCACCATGCTGAAAGCTAACTTTTGAGACAGGGCACCTGGAGGGGAACCAGAGCATGACAGGTGCCAAGACTCAGCATAAGTTTGATGGGGAATGGGATTATAGGAAGGGAACCCTTCTCTTTAGGCTTGGCAGAGGCCTCATCCTGCCATTTCCTTTGGGTGCCCTGTTTTTTTGTTGGACTGAGAGTTCTGTTTGTTGGGCTACCAAAAACATCCTGCTTATGGGGAGAAACTTGGGAATATGGAACATTTTAGACACCCCTTCATCAGTTTACCTCTATAATCCCAGTGTTTTAGGATCTGATTAAGCTGCTGTACCAAACACACAATCAGAATCAATCAAGCAGAACATATATAATCCCATTTTTTAACTCATCAGCAAAGTTTTGGCTATGCATTCAAACATACCTCCTTACCATCAGCGAAGTTACTGCATTTTCAGAAACAGTGTCAACCTCCTCCAAGGCACTCTTTAAAGCATGTTTAGACCTTGAAACACTGGAAACAATCTTTTCACATAGTCTTTCTGCTCAGCAGGTAAAGATGCAGCAAACACATTTAAACTGTATCTCAAGATAAACTTATACATAAAGCACTGGAAGTTAAGTACATTAATAGTTACTGTGCTGGACTGTGCCAGTTTCTTTCCCTGAGGTTCTAGCCACTTACCTAGCTTATCTTGAGGAACTGGGTTTGATGAAGATATGGTCATTTTATTGGCAAAGAGTGCCAGGGTCATAGTCAGTACAAGAAAATTGCAAGCTTTCATAAAACATCCTCCAAAGTTTGGGATCGATGGAGGGAAGATCACCAAATCTCTGGATTCATCAACCAAAAAAATCATACACCCTGCTGATCTTGCGGGGCAGCTGATGATTGCTCCTAACTGACTACATCCCTAAATCTAGCCAGGATTTTGGAAAAGGAAAACATCTGTTTGGGTTTGTAAAGCTGTTTATCCTCACATGTAACTGACTGGTCAGACTCTGACCTTTCCGAAACTTAGATCCCAGATCCTCTTCAAAATCAG
The DNA here is from genome assembly GCF_019279795.1 of Protopterus annectens. Lineage (NCBI taxonomy): Eukaryota > Metazoa > Chordata > Ceratodontiformes > Protopteridae > Protopterus > Protopterus annectens. The sequence continues at coordinate 42,961,391 of NC_056745.1, forward strand.
GATCCTTGGGTGGTTCAATGGGAGAAGTGGGAGTGCTGCCTTTACTCAACCTAGGTATGCACTCCATAACTGATGGCATGAAGAATGGATGTAGCCATAGCCACCAGTTCAGGTGAAAGCCCAGTTGAAGAATGTTGCCCTGCAATGTGGTTGATGATCTCTCTTTTTGTCATGCATGACACTAGTGGGAGAATCCTAGGAGGAATACGTATTAACTCTGGCAACAGATTCTATACTACTGACTTCCCCTGCACCTAAAAGTACAGTTGTGTACACTTACCATAAATGTAGATGTTCAAGTGTATTCACTGTTGCAGTCATTACATTTAGGTAATCTGCTGGCAGGCTGCCCTCAGTCAGCCTGAATAACAAAGTCTTGGGTCCTGCATCGGATGCTGTCTCCTCTTCCATGACATCAGGTCATCAGGGGTATAAAACATCAGCCGATGCCATTTTATTCAGTTTTTCTTGCCCCAGATGTCAGGTGCCCCCCAAATGGGGAGCAAAAACATATATATAAACAAACAGTAAATATATAAATGCACTTTTAGAAACATAAACTTTACCTTCAACTAAAAGCAAATCCACCACAAAGGCTTTAGAGTACAGTGAAGGAAGAAGTTATAGAAAAGGGGGATGGTGGGGGTTAAACCCGGACTGCAACAGTGAATACACTAGAACATCTACATTTATGTAAGTGTACACAACTGAAATGTTCTTCGTGTTTTACTGTTGCAGTCATTACATTTGGGTAGAATCCGAAAGCTATGGATGGGAGGATGGAACTAAATAGCATTAGGAGTGGCTATAAGGCCCTGCAGAACTGCAGTGGCAAAGCCTGCCCTGGACTTAGAAAAGAGAGGCAAATGATAGTGCTTTGTGAAGGTATTAACAGAGCTCCAAGTAGCAGCTTCTAGAATGTCTTTGGTTGGGACCCCTCTGAGAAAAGCTGCTGAAGTAGAGGCAGCCTTGGTGGAATGTGATCTGATCCCCTTGGGCACAGGCTTACCATGATGCAAATAGCAGAAACAAATGCAGCGGCTTATCCATTTAGAAATGGTCTGCTTTGATATAGCCCTCCCCTCTGATCCTGCAGCAAATGCTACCAGTAGTTGCTCAGACTTTCTTAGAGATTTGGTCCTATTTAAGTAGAATCTTAGTTGTCTGTGTACATCCAATGAATGCAGAATCCTCTCCCCCTTGTTCTGCGGATTTCAGTAAAAAGTTGTCAGGTGAATGGACTGGTTAAGAGCCACACTAGATACCACCTTAGGCATAAAAGAAGAACTGGTCCTGAGGGACACCCTGTCTGGGTAAAAAATAATAAAAGGCTCCACTGCCATGAGAGCCTGTAGTTTTGAAACCCTTCTTGCTGAAGTGACTGCCAAAAGAAAAGCTGTTTTCCAAGATAGAAATTTTATATCCGCAGTAGCTGCTGGTTCAAAAAGAGGCAGGGTGAGTTTTTCCAGCACAAAATTAAGGTCCCATGAGGTGGTGGTGCTCTTCTGGAAGACCTTAAATTTTTGGCCCCTCTAAGATACTGTTTAAGCAGTGGATGAGAAAAGAGGGGAGGCTCTGTGTTGTAATGAGCCAAGATGGCAGAGGCATGGATTTTTATTGAAGAAAAAGATAGGCCCTTGTCAAGCATCTCAGTCAAATATTGTAAAATCTGAGGAATATTGGGTTTTGCTGTGTCTATTCCTTGTGATGGGTTCCAAGCACGGAATCTTTTCCATTTATCAGCATAAGATTTTCTAGTACTAGGCCTTCTGGCTTCCAAAATGACATCCATCACAGATTTACTGAGAGGTGTTGTTTGAATAATTAGTTGATTAGCCATGCTGCAAGATTCAGAGTTTGGAGATGAGTGTACAGAATTTGATAGTTCTGCTGAGACAGTAGATGAGGTATTTGAGGCAAGTACCATGGAGGAAGGTGAGACATATTCCTTAGAAGCGGGTACCAGTGCTGGCGAGGCCAGTCCAGAGCAATTAGGATCATTTTTGTTTTTTCCAGTCTGACTTTTAGTAAGGCCTTGGAGAGTAGAGGCAGAGGGGGAAAGGCATAGACTGAAAGGTTTTTCCAGCTGAAGGATTGAGCATCCACTTTCCATGCTTTTTAGTGATGAGTTCTTGTGCAGAATTTGTCCAACTGATAATTTTGGGGAGAGGCAAATAGATCTATGTCTGGGCTCCCCCATTTCTGTGTTAACATGCTGAAGATTTGTGGATCCAGTTTCCATTCGTGCGGGTCCATAAGATTTCTGCTTAGGTCATCTGCCAGAGTATTTTGCTTTCCTGGCAGGAACTGAGCTTGAAGATGTATTTGGTAAGTCAAGGCTGTGTTCCACAAAGCCATAGCTAGTCTGCAAAGGAGGTAGGAATGTGTACCCCCCTGCTTGTTGATGTACCACATAACTGTGGTGTTGTCCGTCTTTATCAGTAGTTGTCCTGGATGAAGTAAGTCCTTGAAGGCTGTCAGAGCATTCTGAACAGCTAGCATCTCTTCTGGTTGATATGCAGATGCATTTGGTTTGGGCTACATTTGCCCTGAATGCATATCCCTGCCAGGTGGGCCACCCAGGCATAGTCTGATGCATCTGTAGTTAGGGTTAGGGTGGCAGGGGTTAGAGTGAATGACAGTCCATTGTTTTGGTGACAGGTCTCTGCCCACCAAAGAAACTCCTGTTGTAGGCAGGGAATGAGAGGAATCATTGTTTCCAGGCTATGACAATGTTGACTCCATAAACTTTTTAGGTACCATTGAAGTTTCCTCATATGCAGTCTTACATATGGAATTAGTAGAATGCAGGATGCCATGAACTCCAAAGCCTGCAGAATTTGTCTTGCAGATAACTGGGTTTTTGTTGCCATTTGTTTGAAGTATGTTGTTAGTTGCCTTTGTTTGTCTGGCGTGAGGTAAGCCATCTGGGCAGTTATATTCAAGCTTGCACCCAGGAATGTAATTATTTGAGAGGGTACCAGTTGTGATTTATTTTCATTTATAGTGTACCCTAGGCATGCTAGAAGCCTTTTTACAAATGCCATATGTTGAAGAGTGCCTTGTCATCTGCTTGAATGAGACAATCGTCCAGCTAAGGATAAATTTGTATGCTTCTTTGTCTGCAGAATGCAATTACTGGTGCCAGGCACTTTGTAAAGACCCTGGGCACAGTAGATAAGCCAAAGGGCAGTGCAGAGAATTGGTAATGCAAAAAACCTGCTTTGAAGCGGAGGTATCTTCTGCATGATTCCCTTATTGGGATATGCAGGTATGCCTCTTTTAAGTCTAGAGTTACTAACAAAGCATTCCTGACTAGCATAGGCAGTAGCTGTTGTAAAGTCAGCATTTTGAATTTTGGAATGTCCAGGAACGTGTTGAGAATCGATAAGTCCAGTATTGGACACCATGAATTGTCTTTTCTGGGTACCAGGAAAAGTCTTGAATAAAAACCTTGCCCTTTTTCCTTTTCTGGTACCAGTTGAATAGCCCCCCATATCCATGAGGGACATGACTTGTTTCTGGGCCTCTGCCCACTGGTTTTGTGGCAGATCCGGCCATCAGTTTGGAATTGGCAAAGTATGGAAATGAAATCTGTACCCTTGGGATACTATGTTTAATACTCACTTGTTCTGGGTAATTAACTGCCAATTTTGAGCATTAAGTGCTAGTTTTCCCCCCAAGGGGGCTGCCAAAAGATAAGTGCTTGGTGATGGTAGAGGAAAGTCATTGAGACTGCTTACTGTAGGGTTGTGCTTTGTTACCTCCAGATTTGGAGGTGGAGGAACCCCATTGCTTTGATCTGTAAGAACTCTGTGATTGGTATCTAGAGCCTTTTGAGGGCCTGGATTTGCCCTGAGTGGCTCTGTAGGACTCAGGAAAGGACCAATTTTTAGTAGGTCAGTGCCTACTGAACCTGGGTGGCTGCACTTGCAAGAAATCTTTTACCATTTGTATAGATTTAATAGCTTTGTCTTCCATTTTCTTTAAAACCTCTTCTGCCTTATTATCAAACAGAGTATCATGCTGCAAAGGGGCATCCAACAATTTAGCTTTAACATGATCAGGCAGATTTTGCTCCTTGAGCCAGACATGCCTTCTAATCACAGATCCAGTAACGGCGGCCCTACAAGAGGCCTCCAAGGAATCAAAACCACATTGCAAAGTATGCTTTCCAAACTGTTCTGCTGAATGCAATTTTCAGTAAGCCCATAACATGCTGTTGATATTTAAGCATATGAAACTGGCAGTTTAAAGCCCTGATTGCCAAGGTTGCAGATGTATAAACCTTCTTACCCCATCTATCCAGTGCCCTGGAATCTCTATCAGAAGGGGTAGGATTTTTGGCTGTAGAGGCCTTTACACCCTTGGGACCCTGAGAAATAGTCTTAGGATCAGCAGCAGGATTTTTGAAAAGAAATTTGTGGGAGTCAGGAACTCTGTAATATCTGTCTGGCTTACTAGGAGCCGGAGGAAGGGAATCAGGAGCCATGCTTGATTCCGAGAACACATCATCAACAATGTGTAATACAGGAGGTATAGCCAAAGGCCTATGCTGAGGAAGGAGGAGGAAATCCCTAAGCCTCTTTTTTGATTCAGAGAAGTCCTGACTCTCCCAGTGAAAATGTTCCCTTAAAGTATGCAAAGTCTCTCCAAAAGAGTAATCCTCAGGAGGAGATGCAGATGGGATGGATTCCTCTGCATCAGAATCCTCATAGGGTGGAATAGAAAATTCCTGATCAGAACAGGAATCAGAAGAAATGGAAACCTGATCTGAAGATTCATAATCAGTGCCTTGCCTAGGCCTCTTAACAGGGGGGGGGGGGTTGGGAACCCCTGATCAAGGTAATTAAATCCTCAGCCATTTTAATCATCTGTTTTTTAGGCATAGAGGTCTGAGCACGTGGCTCATGCGTCAGTTTATTAGACATAGAAGTTACTTTTGACCTTGTTTTTGTTGCTGGCGTCGGTTTAATATAAAAATGTTGAGGCCTGAAAACACCCTCAGAAGCCGGTGCCTGCTCAGCGGCTCCGGACCCATCCAAGGGAGAGACATCCGCGGGTTCAATACTCTGAGAATCTCGCGGCATACCGGACTCCGAATGGGTCTCGGTAAAGGCCTGCGACTCAAAAGTAGTGGGCATCAGGGGCTGCAAAAGCACCTCACTGTGTACCGGAGAACCGGCGGCTGGCTTAGGAGAAGCTTCATCGTCAGTTTTGGACCTCAACAGTCTGTCTTTTTCTTTGCGTTTTTTTATGAACTCAGGTAGTTGGATTGCTAACCGACAACATTTTAGGATAATTAAATCATGAGCCAAAATATTTAGAAGCAAAAATATACCGACGCTTAACAGTGCATTGGTTAAATCTAGCACAAAACTGACAGCAAGGCACATTGTGATCAGGGCCTAGGCAAGGAATACAGTACAAATGAAAATCCTTATGAGGTATTTGCTTCCCACAAGTAATGCAATTATTAACTTTTACTGACATCGGTAAGGAGCAAGAAAAAGTTTCCACAACGGGGTACTTAGCTTTAGTTTGAAGACTTCGGTTCTGAAACTCGAATATGAAAATATCAGGAGTCGGCCAACCGGCACTTGCGAACTGCTTCTGCTTCAGGCACCGCGGCAAGAAAGACTGAATATAATGGTGTCGGCTGTATGTTTTATACCCCTGACGTCATGGAAGAGGAGACAGCAACTGACGCAGGACCCAAGACTTTGTTATTCAGGCTGACTGAGGCCAACCTACCAGCAGATTACCCAAATGTAATGACTGCAACAGTGAAACACAAAGAACATCAGTCCGGTTCTCCTGTACCTGAATCAGCCCCAGAGAATGTATCTGACCCTCATGTCACACACAGTTATTGTACTTCCACCATAGCAAGGGACCTGGAAGCAAAAAAGGGCTAGTAGTCCAGTAGCTTGCCCAAAGCAAAGATGGAGTCATTAGCTGTAGGCTAAGGCATATTTATTGGTTTACTTCTGTGTTTTAGGTACGCAAGAGGTACATAGATGGGGAGGCACCGTATCTGATTCCATGAAGTCAGGGAGGAAAAAAATAGCCAGAGCAACCGGTATAAAGGTTAGAAGTTTGTATGCTGCAGTTAAAAGGTACAGGGTTTGGTTATCTTTGACAGAGACTGACTAGGCCTAAAATGGCCCATACGGGCAGCTGGCCTAGTATTTATCTACGAACTTGCAATGGCCACACAGTCAGTTCTGTAATAAATGACCTAATATCACTAGTGTCCCTGTAAACAGTAATCTGCAGTCTGTTTCTCCAGGAATACTATTGTAAACATTGCACTGAATAACATTTTAGCAGTTTCAGAAACATAGTTCAAAGTATAAAATAAATGTCAAAAGTCCCCCAAATTTTATAAAAAAATTAAAAAATTAGAAAGACAAGCAAAAAGCGTAAGCTTATGAAATATCTTGTCAAAAATGTTTCATGTACAAAATGGCGCCAAAATTGCAAATTAAACAAAAAGAAATCATTTAAAATGCTGTGATCCTGCTCCATCCCAACTAATGATAATAACAAAGAATAAAAAACTGCATTATCAGCAAGTTCCAAGTTTTTCTGTCAAAACTACCAAATGAAGCATTTAATCAACAGAAACAGGTGAGATTAACTCACAGCTGTGGAAGCACAAGGTAATGAAAGGAATGGAGTAAAACGGCCTTAGTACAGAAAATCAGTTAAACATTCACAAATGGCCATACAACACATCTGAAGGGATAAATATCCCCAGAAACCAACAATCTGTTTACAGTAAACTCTGTTAGCCTTATACTGTGGAGGCAAACCAAAAAAAAAAAAAAAAGCAAGCATATACAACACTTTCAATAAAAACAGTCACAGCAGCAGAATACACTGTTTACAAGCATGGGCCTGGGAGATGAAAAAGTATATGCTACCTGTGTCCATTACAGACACAGGTGCTAATCCAGGGGTGAATTTCCAGTTCCCTATCCAGTTGTTCAAGTTACTCTTGAATTGGGTTAATGAGAAACTTTGCTTCACATGGATGGAAAGCCTGTTCCAGATAAGGAGCAATCTCTGGTATATATACCTGTTTCTCTATCAGGTCCTATTTATACCACAGGCAAGGTTTAAGTATTTACAATGGGAAATTCTGGTGCTGTTAGTTTCATGGACATTCAGGAGTTCCAATGGTGTGGAGTCCGATGATACCTTGTATGCCACGCATAGATCTCCCCTTAGCATCCTGTAGGAGAGAGAATACAGGGTAGGGCTTTGAGGCAGTCTGTATAGGATATGTTATTTATTCCCAGTATTCTTTTAGTGAAGAACCTCTGTGGATGTTCCAGTTGTAGGATGTGTCTGATTAGGTACATTCCAAATGCGGCATTGTACTCAACAGTAGGTCTGATGAACGCCAAATACAGTGGAACAATGACCTCTTTGGACCTTAATGCCATAACTTTGTTTATAAGTTGCACAATGTAGGATTATTTCCTCACTACCACAGACAGGACTGATACCTGAGGGACTCCACAGATGACTGGCCTCTTTGCAGAGGTGGACTCCTCCATTCTAACCTCCTGGATCCTGTCTGTGAGCTATCTAATGGGTGACATAATGATTTATTCCTAACCTTTTGAGTTTGTCAACAATTCCTGAATGGGGTACTGAGTCAAATGCCTTGGTCAGATCAAGGTAGTCATTGTGATCCATCCATTTTGACCTCATTATTTGCTTTAATGACCTTGTCAAAGATGCCTACCAGGTTGAATAGGCATGACCTGCCCTTGAAGAAACCAATTAGGTTGGGTCCAGTGCTGTAGGTTTCCTATATCATTACTAATCATTTCCATGACAATTCTTTCCATGGTTGCATATTAGACTACTAAAACTTACAAGTCTGTAGTTTCCAGGGTCCATAAATGACCCATCTTTGTTCAGAGGGAAGACAACTGCCATTCTCCATTCATAAGGCACAAAGCCTGTTTGGAGACTATGGTAAAATAGTGATTCCAGACAGCCTGAGAAGTCCTGTTTCATGCTATTTAGAAGGCAGCTGGAGTATCTTCATGGCCACTGATGCAGTGTTCTTGGCCTTAGAGAGAGGATTGAGGACCTGTTTCCTAGTGAAAGCTGGAGGAGTTATATTTGACTGTATTTCCTGTGGAAAGGCTGGGAGGGAGACAGGGGTAAAGTTAGATCTACAAGTTTGCTATATCTTCTGGCTCAGTGGAGGTGGATGGCCTTTGAGGGTGTGAATATAGCTAGAGACTGTGGTTGTCCTTGGCCTAGGAGGTCATATATATATATAAATATAAATTTGGCTTTGGTGGACTATTTGTCCTCTGAGCTCTTTGTTTAGCTTGATGACAATGCTTTTATCCTTTGGCTGCTACACCTCCTAATTTTTGCCATGATTTTCTTTCCTCTTTTATACAGCTTATTGATGTTCTAATCCCACCAGGGTGGCTTATTTTTTGAGTTAGTTCTGTACTTATTCCTAGCAGGTATAACTGCCTCTGTGCAGCTATTCACATGCTTGTAGGATTTCTGTGAACTGCTTCACATTGGCAAGTGTTCTCAGGGTTTAGTGGGGCTTGAAATTTTGCTAAGTTATCACATAATAGTAGAAAGTTAGCCTTAGACTAGTTTCTGAATATTCCAGTTAGTTGGGGTTCCAGATTTTATTTTTACTTCAAAGGAGATCATTTTGTGGTCTGATCTTGCAAGCCATTACATTAGGTTTACCTACAGTGCTCTCCCAGATTAATGAGAACTAAATCCAGTATGTGTGTGTCCCTGGTCAGCACAACAATCTAGTCCAAGTAGCTTGTGTTTACTAAGTCCAGGAATCTCTCTGCCAGCACGTTTGGTGTTGTAAATGATTCTCAGTTAATAGTGGGGTAAAGTTGCCCATGAATATGGTATTAGGATAGATGGTGAGTACCTCCAGTAAGCTTCATGGAGGGGTTTCATGGGTCATGGTGGGGGACCTATAGCTTGCAAGGAAGTGGTACGGGATTCTGCCTATGTGATACTCTGTATCCACATATTTAAGAGTTTGTGTGACAGCAGTGATTCACTTTGTGTGGCGTTTTCTCTTTTCTTAGTGGTTGTGCAACTTTGTGGAGTTAGTATATTTAAGAAAGGGGGTTGGGGTGCAGGGGGCTTGTCCCCTGAAACAGAAGGTTTTGAAGGAGTATGTACTAAATTTGACATTTTCTATGAAATGTTTTTGATAAAATGTGTTTTCACTGATTTTTATTCAATATCTGTGATTCAACCAAATGAATATTCAACGAAATGTAACGCACTCACATACAAACACATATGGTAAACACTAAACTTCGAAAACACCAAAAACTCTAAACATCACGGCCGAGGCCAAATATCATGAAATAGTATTCCATGTATGGGATTGTTTATAGAGATTTAGAGAAGGAACATCTCCCCTTTTCAGGTAATGTCGCATCACACCCTGCCTAGTAAGGCATGGAGACTTAAATGAAGCTGAAACAGATGATTACAGACTTGGCTGCAGCTGAGAGGTGCTTTTCTATTTTCCTTTTGTATCACCACTATGTAGTAAGATTAACACTAATGTGAATTTAAAAGCTGGGAAGTATTTAATCAGTGAGATACATGACACTCTTATCTCTGCTGCAACAGTGCCACAATGTGAAATGTGTGCTTTGAAGAGAGTCTTCCCACTAAAATCAGATGCGTCATTCTCCGACCCTCTGCTCTACAGCCTGTCTGTTTAGGACATTTTTATGTAATGTAGACACAAAACAGCAAATAAATGCCTCCAGCTCCTCCACAAGTGTGCTGATGCTAAATAAACGCACATCTAAAATCACTGAAGTACTAGCTAGTGTTATTGGTTAGAGGGATAAAGCCCTGACCATGACCCAGGTGACCTCAGGTAAATTAGTGGCTCGGGTTGGTATGGAGGAGGCTAGGAATGGCAATGCTTCGTCATCTCACTTCTGTCCTGCTGGAAGAGTGGGGGTGGACAGCATGGGTCGTAAAAGGATCACCCCGGATGGGGTGATGTTTGAAAGAGGAGGGCTGAGCCATTAACTGTGTCATGTGAAGGCATGATCAAACATGACACAGGGACTTTGGGCATCTAACCCCTTGGACATTATGAGCATGCACAGAGGGAGGGTAGGTGTTATAGACAAAAAGAATCCCTACCATGCAGATGATGGCTCCCACTCCCAGTCTGCCTGGCTTCCAATCTAAAGAATGAATGGTTTCTAGGGATTACTTCCCGGGGAATGAATTAGTTGACTGGTTAACTGGAAGGAATGGCCAAAAAAGAATATGGGAAAGGTCCCTAGCACTATTAATAACTTCCAGATCTATTTCTAGCCTGCTGCCCATCTATGTAAATGATGATAATCCATAATTCTCGGCATCCTTCAGTGCAGCCAAACAGTAAAAACAGAAGATAGTGGCAGCCTGCCTGCTACTGTTTGCTTTTACATTTACTAAAATACAGAGCTGAGTTCTTTCCCTTCAGCTGACTGCCATTCAAAAACCAAAATAAGTATTCACCATTTGGCATCTATACGTAAACACTTCTGTTTACACTCAGCACAGAAAAAATGTACATTTCTTTATGCTGAGACTACAGTCACTGTAAAAATGTATGATGAAACTATGCCCTGCCCCTTTTGTCTCTCCGTGCCACCCATCTTTGCATAAACCTGCCCCCCCCCCTTTATTTTGGTTTTGTTTAGAATTATTGAGGTAAGAGATTGAGAGGTATCACCAGTCTGTCCTTTTCTGGTGTTACGTATTATAAACATAGTTATTTCTGCTTCAGGATTGACTCATGCAGGTGATAAGTATGGCACTGCAGAAGACGCAAAAGGCTAATATTAGCTCACAAAAATACGTTTTCCAGGTGATTTTATGCTTCTGCAACTGCCAATCATCAAGCCCCCCCCAATTAAACTTGAGACCATTTGTTCCTCAGCACTGGGAAAGCCTCATAAGCATGGCAGAAGGAGACATCTAGGAGGGACACCACTAAGGCAGGCATGAGGGTTGTTTTCATCTCAGCTGATATCCTAGCTATGGTAACATTTACAATGCCCCTAACCCCATCGCTAGTTGAGGCGGTGGGTGAATGAGCAGCATCACTGCAGGGCTCATAATGCATTCCCCAAATGAGTCCTAGCTCCTGCATACTCACTATGAAGGCTCCCACTCAACAGTAGCTTGAAGACCCTACTACTCACCCGGCCATATTTTTTGCTTTCTGTCCCCTTCCAACAAGGGGACTGGTGCTTTTCACAGACACTTCCACCCCACCACTCCTAAAGGATGGAAATGACCATCTTCTCCTCTCTGTTGCATCATTTGCCCAAGCAGCTAACTGATTCCAGGTTACCTAGGTTGTAGTAATGGTTCTAACCCTCTGCAAAATTATCCCTAGAAGGTTCCATAACATAATCATATTTAGCAGTCTGCCAGGCTTTACAGGTTTGTTTGGAAGCTGTAGCGCAACAAACACTAAACTGATTACCACCAGCATATCTCTCAAATGTCCAGAGTTTTCCAGAATGTCTACATTTTTGCTTTATATTTTTGGTCTGTTTCCCATAAAAATCATGGTTTATAGCAAATAATTGAGGACTTAAATAATGACAGGCATTTGAGTTTTAGACTTAATATCCTTCAAAAAATGCATGCTGGTGAAAAAATCCATTATTCCAGCAAACTTCTAAGTTTGTAAGAACAATATTTCAAATCTGTCAGTGATCTGGGGCCTTTGACCCCCCCCTTATTTTTGTTTTTTTCTAGAATTATTGTGCTAATTTACCGAGAGGCATCAACAGCCTGTCCCCATATCTTTTCTGCTGTTATGTATTACATAATAACATAGTTATTTCCGCTTCAGGATTGACTCACTTAGATGAGAAGTCATGTTTATTCAAAACAATTCAGTGAGCACCCAAAGCTGAGATGGTAGTCCATGGCAGCTGATATCTGGAACTTGTCTAGCCCAACACCATCTGTGCCTATGCAGTCCTACAGCACTTCCCATTCCAAATCAGTTTTTAAATAGCCTAAATATCCATGAATGCCTTCTTAGGTGGCAAACTAAAGCCACAGTGGTATACAGCACCTTAGAAAGAAACTGTTGAATGGCAAGATGGATTATTTTCTGTATAACAGTTTGGGTGTCCCCAAATATCAGTTATCTTCTGTAAATTCTATGTGACCATAAACCAGTGCCAGATGGCTTTCTCTGACTCTAACAGCTCTGACCACAGCTAAACTCAAAGCTACCTAACATGATATGGTCTGCATACAGTGCAGCTAGTCATCACTCTGTTGTTATCAAGTACTGAGATCTGTAGACCCAGTAATCTCAGCAGCACATAATCTGCTAATAATATTGTTACTCCACCCCTTCTATCTTCCAGGATCTCCAGAAATTGACCAGTTGCTTGGGTCAGTGTTTCAGTAAACAAATCTAATTACAGAAGGCACACAAGGAAGTCATGTTTTGTTGGTTGGTTTGCTGGCTTGACTTTTTGTTAACTGGTTAAGTGGACTGCTCTGATGACCCTCTAAAACCATGATTCAGGGGCTTAGTGGCATGCAATTTATAAAATACATAAAACAATTATCAAGAAGGAAAGCAGATTAAATCAAAAGGCACCTTTAGGTGATGTTGTTGCACTCTCTCAATTTAACACATCAGGTATCAAACGTAAGTAAAGCCCCTGCTGTACCAGCATAGTTTACTGAATGCTGATCTTTTCTCTGTGTAAAAGGCAGCATGGGAGGTAACCACACCATGATGAAGTTCTAGTGGAATATTTATAGTGAAGCTCTTGCTCGGCTGGCAGGTGCAGGAGCAAAAATCACCTGGAAATATATTTTAATGTTCTATAGGGTCACAATTTAACCAAATATGTAACATAATGACAAGGATTTGTCCTATCAGTATCGACTGCCTAACATCTGAGTAAACAGAAGGGGAGTCAGGCTTTTCACAAAACAATAGTGATCAAAACTGATATGGTCAATCATTGGTCTGTGCCAGCTGGGCTTTTTCCTGGAAGGTCAAACTGCCAGTATACCAAGGAGTTCTACATAAGCACTGTGGGTATGGCAGTCCAGCACAACCATATCGGAAGTTGTGTGTGGCAATAACTTTCCACCACAGCTTCCTGAGGAACAGTTGACGGGATAGGTTGCCTGCCTGAGAGAAACAGTCATTCTCTTCCAGTACCTCAGTCCTATACTCATCACTGGACCCAGCCTTGGCTGCAACAGTAGCAGGCTGTGGTGGAGATCTTGGCTTCATCTTCTTCTTCATCTGCACCTGTTATTGAGAAGGCTGGTGTAAGTTTGACATACTATAAGACAAAAACAATGTCAGCTCTGGCAACATATCCCATCATTACTCGGCACTGCCATTCTCATGGTTGTGGTCACTGATGCTCAAGTTCCATAAGTGGGACACTGGTCACCTCACCTGGTTGCACTCGCTTCAATAGTGTTGCACTTTCATTATCACCTGTGGACAGACAAGGGACAATGATTCCTTTTCTCCATCACCCAGGTCATGGATGGTGTACATCTTTTGGCTCCCAAAATGGGACACAATATTAGGGTGCACAGGCATGCACCCACATTTTATGCCATCCCAGGCATGGACTGCATCAAGTCCTGAGAATGCAAGCCACCACAGTGCACATCTCCAAAATTTGCCAAACACTAGCCTGAGGGTGGAGGATCTGATCCTTGTCTCTTCAAAACCTGCCATCGGAGTATGTGGCTACCTGTCACAACCCTGGCCCGTACAGCTGTCTTGCTGTTATCTGTCAGTGTATCTCCAACCACCTATGTAAATTACAATGGTCATGCTCTGCTCACCCCTAACCTTTGTAGGTGTGATACTCCCTGATGCACAGCCTGAGTGTGATAAGGCCTGCATCATTTTATTATTTGTTGTATGTATCATGGCTTACAGTTGTGAACCAGATGCTGCCTCATTACAAGTGTTACAACTGCTTTACATGTGGTACCACTACAGCCTGTTTATGCCCCAATTATCTACCCTATGCCTTGGCTGCTGGTTTTACTGCTATGACAGATCCTATTAAAAATCTTCCCCGCTGCTGCAGCTGTTTCCATAGTGCCACTTTATGCAGCACTGTACACACAACTAACATTTGGCTGCAGATCTCAGGTGTATAACATAGTACCCCCCCCCATATGCATCTGGGCAAAGGAAGCATTCATTCAGTGAGACAAAAGTATGTTCCATCATGTTTCATGTTGTTGCATGGGCACTGTTATATTCCATTTCTGCCATGGTTTGGGGGCTGCAAATGTAAGTCATCATCCACAGCCTCAGTGCACTCTGAGCATCATTTACACACAACAGTAACACCAGTGAATGTGGTGTCCTACCTACATGCATGGCAACTGTCTGTACTGACCTATGCACCCACCTACATATGCAACTACCAGACAGATGACCCTGCAGGAAGCCCCTCACCCCCGTATGAACTGTTGGGATAAGTCAGACATGTGCCATATGCTCCTCCATGTGCCGCAGCATAATGTCAAAAAAACTAGAAGTAACCCACCTAGAGAAAGCAGGTATGGCCTAAGGGTGGGGACTGATTAGGCATAAATGGTCATGAGACTCATTTGCTCTGAACTTCCTATGAATCCTAGTGTAGGATATGTGAGGCTGATGTCTATGACCTACAAAGACAGTGCCTACCAAAGGTCACTGGAAAGTCCCTGTATCTAGCTACAACTTTTTTGTTGCACATAAATCAGTATCTCTTGGGCAATCCAAGCACCCCTCTTGATTATGACCAAATTTGACAGCCTCTCATATCTCTCCATTCAAATGCAGTTTAATATTCTTGTTAGTCAGGTGATGGAATGTGAGGTACCATCAAGTGCCTTTTGTGATGGTGATAGTGTGCCACATCATGGCTATAAGGTACCATCAAGTGCCTTTTGTGATGGTGATAGTGTGCCACATCATGGCTATAAGGTACCATCAAGTGCCTTTTGTGATGGTGATAGTGTGCCACATCATGGCTATAAGGTACCATCAAGTGCCTTTTGTGATGGTGATAGTGTGCCACATCATGGCTATAAGATACCATCAAGTGCCTTTTGTGATGGTGATAGTGTGCCACATCATGGCTATAAGGTACCATCAAGTGCCTTTTGTGATGGTGATAGTGTGCCACATCATGGCTATAAGGTACCATCAAGTGCCTTTTGTGATGGTGATAGTGTGTCACATCATGGCTATAAGGTACCATCAAGTGCCTTTTGTGATGGTGATAGTGTGCCACATCATGGCTACTGGGTCTGAGATTGGCCACTGGGAAATGGCACATGCTGTTTGGCTATAGCAGCTACAGTCCCATGCACTGCGACTGCCTGCTCACCATAAATCCTCAGTATTCTGATAGGTCTATACTGTAGCACAACTCACCTGTTTTGTACATCTCTGAAACATTCTGCCATGCATGATGTAATTCTCTGCATAATCAGTGCACCTCTTTTGCATCATGAATCTCTTTTCCATATCATATAATTAATCATTTGCATATGTTGCATTCCATGCCATTTTTACCCTGGTACAATTCAACTAGGACAGCTGAACTTTATTTGGGGTTAATCAGAGACTCTTTAATTGATGGCAGGTGTGTACCCAAGAAGACTGAATGTTCTAATTAAATCAAAGGTACTTCAACAAAGTATTAGTTTAAGGGTGTGCACACTTATGCAACCAGCTTATTGTATGTTTTTCGTTTGTTTTTCAATTGAATTGTACAGGTTATAGGTCACATTTAAGGTGGGAAAAGTTATGAAATGATTTATTGTGGTCTCATATTTTTTTATATCACAAAAACCTGGCATTTTAACAAGGGTGTGTACACTTTTTATATCCACTGTATATATCCACCTCCCTGCATGTTTCCACCATCTGACCTAGCTTGCACAGCACTATATGCCAAATGTCTATGAATTCCAGCCTTTGTTTCAAACTGGAATACAATTCACAGTATAAGAAAAATTTTGCACTCATCTGTTGTACTTTACACTACACCTTTTTATCATTTCACTCTTTTATATAAAATGCTATGCACTTAACCATAATGACCTTTCTTTCATCCATTTCATCCATTGGTTTATTGGATCTGACTGGATCCAACCTCTGCACCTTTTAGAAGCTGTGGATCCAGGGCTCAGACTCCTCCCCTACCCCTAATCCCATCTCTTCCTAAAAATATCTCAGATCAAGTTTGCCTGGTTATTAATAAACATATTTTCATTGCTTCATCAATTCCATTTCAAAGGAAATACCTGATAATCTATATTAGGCCGTGCCCCAGAAAGGATGCAATTAACAGAGGGTTGTATAATGACAAGGTTCCAGGTTAGGTCCATTCAATCAAAGAGGAGCACCAGGTGAGAAAGTTGGAAAGGAGAAGAGGGAGGGATCTTGAACCAGACAAAAAAAGACAACACGGATCTATCATTATGGTGAGCACATCACTTTTGTACCCATTGTTGTCTTTTTTTCATCCAATTCTACCTTTGGGACAGATTTCCTAGCTATACAAAAAATTCCTGGGAGATATCTAGGAAGAATATTCCTGAAATGGTGAAGCCAAAAGATGTACAGGATCTTGACTGAACATCTAGCTTGTAATGGGATATAAATGTGTATATGGAGGACCAAGTTGCGGCAGCACAGACTTCATAGATAGTAGCTCTACCCATAAAGGCAGTAAAAGTAGCAACAGACCTTGTTGAGTGAGCTGTTAGTCTCTTAGTTAAAGACAGACACACGTTTTCATACACAAAAGCTATACAGTCTGAAAGCCACTTTGACAGTGTGACATTAGAAACACACTGACCTGACTTAGCTCTACAGAAAGCTCAGAGCAGATGATCAGATCTCTTTCAATCTTTAGTCCTGGGCTGAAAAATCAAAGTTCTCTGTGAACATCTAATAAACACAAAATATATTCCCTTTGTTGGAAAAATTTTGGAAAGAATTGATGGCTTGATTAAGGTTAATTTTGGATGACACTTTTGGAATGAAAGTGGGATTTGTTCTCAAAGAAACCATGTTCTTATAAAAGATCAAGTAAGGAAGTTTACAAGAAAGTGGTTGCAACTCAGAGATCCTTCTCACCGAAGTGATGGCCACTGGAAACATTTTCTTCCAAGAAAGATACTTTAAATCTGTTGTCATTGCGGATTCAATGGGAGGTTTTGTTAACACTCAAAGCATGACAGTTATGTCCTACGGAGGGATTGGATCCCTTATAGGAGGTCCCTTTCTGAATGGCCTTTGAAATCTTTAGAGAGGTTATAGCAGTCTGATTGTGTCCAATATGGAAAGTGGAAATATTCACTAATTAAACCTTGCTTGTTGAAAAGCTACAGCCTTTTTGGAAAAGATCCAACAAGAAACCTGGAATAGAATAGAGAAGAGCTGAAAAATAATTTGTCCCTTTACATGTTGCCCATATTGAAAATCTCTTCCATTTGCTAAGGTAAACTTTCCTAGTACCAGATTTTTGTGAAGTTGACAAAATATGAACCATCTAAGAGGAAAGTCTGGCATCTCCGGCTACTGTTAAGATTGGAGGTACAAACAGGTTAGCTTCAGTGTCTCTGGGTCTGGGAGAGCCTGCTCAGATGGGTGAGTTAAAAGATTCAGACAGTAGTCCAACATTTAGGGACACCATGCTAGATGATGCCAGAAGAAGGGGAACTAAACTTGCCGGAGCCAAAAAGGAACAATGAGGATTACCTTGGCTTTGCACCCTCTTGCTTTCTGAATAAACTTTATTATTGGAAGGGGGAGAAAGGCATACAGAAGACCCAGGGGCCAACTGTGGACCAAAGTGCCCCTCAGTGACTATCCCTGTGGAGGAATCAGGGCAAAGCAACTGCTGCACTTGTTGTTTAGGTATGAAGCAAAAAGATCACAGCATGGTTTACCCCAGTCGCTGAAGATTTGATTCACCACTGCTTGGGTGAGGGAACATTAATGGGACAAAAAGATCTGTTCAGTTTATCCACTAATACACTGGAAGTCCACAGGATATATGTTGTTATGAAAAAGTGACAAGAGGACATCACCCATTGCCACACTCTCAAGGCTTCCCAGCATAAAAGATAGAAACAGATTCTCCCTTGCTTTTTGATGTACCACACTACTGCCATGTTGTCTGTTCTGATGGAGATTACACCCCTGGGGAGAGAGTCCTGAAAAGCCTGCAGTGCTAGAACAACTGCTCTTATCTCCAAGACACTGATGTGCAGACTGGCCTCCATGTGTGACCAGGAACCTTGGATCATCTTCCCTTCAAAATATCACCCAGGAGGGAAGCATCCATGGTTACTGTGGCCATTGGGGGGTTGTGGAAAAAAAAGGTGACCTTCCAGCAGAGCTGTCAAGGTCAACCATCATCTGATGTGAGACCTGCAAACCAGG
The DNA here is from genome assembly GCF_019279795.1 of Protopterus annectens. Classification (NCBI taxonomy): domain Eukaryota; kingdom Metazoa; phylum Chordata; order Ceratodontiformes; family Protopteridae; genus Protopterus; species Protopterus annectens. Next base: position 42,979,911 of record NC_056745.1, read on the forward strand.
CATCAGACAAACCTGAGCATGAAGAGGATGCAAAAACTGGGACCATTGTGCAGAAAGGGTCCATTAAAGAACTCTCATGTGGTATCAGGCTAGGGTCAATGTTATTGTCGATGCCATCAGCCTTAGCAGTTACACAATAAGTGCTGTGGGGGGGGGGGTGCTGGAGAGCTTGAAAAGCTACCTGACGCAGAGATACAGTCCTGGACTCTGCGAGGGTGACTGTCCGATTCAGGTGGCATTTGATGAACTCTGTCATTTATATGGGTGTCAACTGGATCTTAGACTGATTGACTGTGATTCCCAATTTCTGAAGAAACTGGAGCAAGAAGTCCATTGTTGAAGTAGAAGATCACTGGCTGGGGCATGAGGAGCAAATCATCTAAATATGATAACACCCTGAACCCTAGCAGAATGAGATAAGCTGCAACCACTGCCATGCATTTGGTGAACACCCAAGGGGCTGCGGTGAGACCAAAGGGCTGAACCCTTCTAAGTGACGGTCTCCTAAGCGGACAAGCAGAAATATCCTGAATTGCCTCACTATCTTGATATGATAACAGCCATCCTGGTGATCTACAGAGCACACCCAATCATCCTTCCTCAGAAGAGGTAGAATGAACTGAACAATGACCATCTGGAACTTTATCTGTTTTACAAACTGATTGAGATGACACAAGTCCAAAATTGGCTTTAAGTCCCTAGAATACACTTTGGATTCTAACTGGCCTGGGGGAAACTGCTGGATGACTCTCTTTTTCCCCAACAGCTTTAAGACTTCTGCTGTTATGGATTCCATCTGATCAGGTAGCACTGTAAGAATCCTTGTTTTCTTTACCGGGGGGGGGCAAAAGGAATTATGTAGTCTCTGGTGATTATCATCGGCAGCCAAGTATTTAGTGTGATGGCCTGCCACACTTGAGGATACAGGGATAAACAGCCCCCAGACTGTCTCCAGAATGAGACAGTTAGGCAATACTTCAGGAGAGCTGGAAGAATTTCAGAAAAAAGGGACCTTGAAATCACTGATTCTGTGATCTGCCACTGCAGCTAGGTCTTCGCCCATTGAAATTTCTCCCCCCTCTGCCTTGGAAAGACCTGTCTGCATGAGATTCTTTGTTAACTCATTACATCTGAGTGACACCTCCAGGTGCATCTGCAGTTAACTCCTACTGATGTCTGTAGGCGTCAAATATTCCTTGTTCATATTTGCATCAATAATTCCAAAACCATGCTATGTACTAGGTTTTAAGTTATCTTAAAGCTTACAAAATGGCAAACTCAACTGTATTAATATTTGACCTCTGTCTAGTGCAGGTAAAGAGATATTAACTGCTTTGTATGATATTAATGTATATATATATATATATATATATATATATATATATATATATATATATGTATGGATCTAGGACTATTGAACGAATGTTCAATAGTCCGAATCCACAATCACCAAACACACTTTTAACGAAAGCGCTTCCGTTAAAGTGTGTTAAAAAAAAAAAAAAAAAAAAAAACAATAAATCTAGTTTTATGCAGGGGAGCAAGCCCCCTGCACCCCCTCCCCCCACTTTAATATTCTCACTCCGAGATCGCACCACAGTGAGGAAAAGGGAATATTCCCTTATCCGCATCATAGTACGATCTCTGCAACAGGCATACTTACACGAAAGTGCTTTCGGTGAAAAGCACTTTCGCGTAAGTATGCCCGGCCGATAGTGATTCGGTGGTGATGTCGTTCGGGGATCAGTACAGATCCCATTTTATATATATATACATATATATATATATATATACATATATATATATATATATATAATTTTCACATTTTTCGACATATCTCAACAATCAAGTAACACAGACAGATCTCCTTAGCCTCATATGAATGCTCTCAGCTAGAGGAATAAAATGCTGCTGACAGTATGTGTGTGTAATCTGAGTAGTTGCTGAGATACTGTAAGCTGTTTACAAAATATTACAAATGTAATGGTGCCTGTGTTTATTGGGACTTATAAAATTCAGTTTAATACTTAGAACTTAAAGAATACTACCTCTATAAAAATAGTGGGTGCTGAAGGGTTTGCAATTTATACTTCTTTCATACCCCCTATTGTTCCAGAGATATTAACATTTGTTTGAAATGTGAGGACATAATCTGATTCTGTCAAAATGCTTACGCTCCCCATTGGAAGTTACACTGCAAACTTCCTGAGCTCCACTGGAGTGAATGAGTTAAACCCTTGAGATTGTGTAAACCCACATCTTATCACCCAACTGGTCTATGAAAAAGGTTCTCTGAGGACTAGAGAAATGGATTCCAGTGGCAGAAAGGTTCTTACCATCCTGCTTGCTCTTGGTGAGTTTCCTTAACCTTTGGTACAAAGAGTGTGGAAGCATCAAAGGGGCCATTAAGGAAGAATGTCTTGAAGCCTTCCACAAAGTTGCACAATCACATCTAGGCATGCCAACAGATGGCTATGGCAGTTGCTGCTGCTCTTGCCATACTATCAACTGCATTAGAAAGCAATGCAGGTGTTGGACATCGACTGTAAAGTAGACAGCTGGGACTCCACTATTGTTTGGATGTCCTTTTGTAGGTTACCTGAGAGGGACTTGCTGAGTTCCTTAGTCAAGTCCCTCTGGAAATGCATCATGTGGGCAGGTAGTTCAGTGCTCTGAGTGGGAAAGTTGCTGATGCACACATACATTTCCCAAACCTGTCCAAAGCTCTTGCTTCCCTGTTAGGAGGATGGACAGACATACTCTCCTCAAAGAGTTCCTTCTTAGAGGATGTCTTCACAACCTTGACATCTACTGAGGGACCCTTGCTCCAGTATGCGCCAAGTGCAACCAAGATTTTTTTCTGCTTTCTTAGGAATTGGCTCCACCATATCAAAAACCTTACTAGCCCACTGAGCTACCAGGTCTGAAGTACATCAGTAGCTGGTGCAAGCCAAGAGGTAGAACAGCCAGCTCCAAACACCTCAAGGAACACAGACTCCTAAAGGGAGGGTGTACTGATGGATCAACCCCCTCACTGTTTCATCAATTCCAAAATATCACCAAAAGTGACATCTTCCTGTGGGGATCTTGGGGATCCATCCCGGTCATTCAACTCTGTGTCATCAGTGACTGATTTCCAGGGAGGAATCTAAATTTTTCCTATTACAAGTCTGTTTTCTGGGACCCTGCATCAATGGGACTTTTGGTGATGAGTCAGAGGCAGACTAGGAGCTGACATGGTGAGCAGCCCCAAGACTGAACAAAGCTGACTATCCTTGTTGACCGCAATATGAAGAGTCAGATGCAGTATACAAATGGGGTTGGGATGGAGCCAAGCATGTAGAAAGTACCTCTTTTCTGAGCTCAGCAAAAACCCTTTCAAAGGCCTTGAATGCCAAGGAGAACAAGGTCAAAGAGACTCCCATACCATTGGAGCAAGATGTAGAAACAGCCTCCCCTGACCCAACCTGGATCTGAAGTCAACAACAGAGTCAAGTTATCAAGTGCCGAGGTGCTGAGGGGAAAAGACCATTCCAACAGTTTCAGTGTTGAATCCATGCCTAGAGTACCACCACCAATGTTTTAACTTTGAGATTCATCCCAATGCAAAGGCATTACAGTTAAGAGAGTAAAGGACACTGTTAGAGTCAAAACTGACAAGACTGTCGACTCTGGCATGGGTGCTCGCAGGAGACTGTGACCCATGGGCCTCAAATCCAAAGGATGAAACAGAATAGGAGTTATCAATGGAGGAGCTGTTGGAGCCATTCCAAGACTGTCCTGTATGGATGGTACTGGGACAACCCCAAATTGAATTTGCAACTGAAGGAATCTCAGTATCATTCTGTTGACACCTGCCTTCATACAACTCCTAGAAGATCAAATGGACTAGGAAGATAAAGCCACTGAAGGTGGTCTCAATGAGCACCTCTCCTGTAAGAAAGATGAATGGAGTCAAGGACTCAGCAGCTCCAGTGAGAAATAAGAAGGAGGCATCAGTGATCGAATCCAAGTGGAGTCAGATCCATTTACTGGGGAATTTTCAGTGCCAGACCCGATGAGACAGGAGACCATTTACTGGTGTTATCTGACCTCTTTTCGGATAATCTATTTTCCCTCTTTTTCCTGAGTTTTCTCCTTGTCTTTTTGTCTAGGTACCCCTCCCCCATTTTAAGCAGGGACAGAAAAAGAGTAGCAGTTGATGTTGAAGCCTGGGTAGAAACTTGTGTCTGTTAAGGGAGGAGACCTTTCAAAACTACTTTGTCCCTACAACTTTTAAGGGCACTGGTACCAAAAGATGAACATGCTTCATCTTCAAGATGAGCTGCCCCCATGCAACACACACAAAAGGAATGTGGTCATACCTCTCAACTGGCTAGATTTATGGCTCATATTTGTGGTGCATTCCTCATAAAATTTGTGGTTTTCTGGATTTTAAGGGCAAATTAGAGAAGATTAGATTCACTAAATAATAAAAGGCATTTCAGTTTCAGATGTCACACTCTTCAGAAAATGCATGGTAACATACAACCTTTTATTCTATCAACTTTTTACGTTTATAAGAGCAATATTTAAAATTTGTCTCTTTTTTGGGTCTTTGTCCCCCCATTATTTTCGGCTTTGTCCAGATTTTTTGTGCTAAGAGGTTGAGAGGTATGATTATGGTCCGGCAGTGGAATCTTGTTGCCACAGGCCATACACTTCTTAGATCCTTGAATCCAAGGAAAGGAACAGAACAGACAAAGCCACAAGACAGCCTTGTCAGAAAATACAAAACACTATACAGTAGCCAACTCTCTCTCTCTCTATATATATATATATATATATATATATATATACATATATATATATATATATATATAAAGAGATACAACACCAAGAACTTTTAAAATAGAAAATTTTCAAGTATAGTAAACACAGCTAGAAGGGGGAAGAGTTATCATTAAATATATATATATATATATATATATATATATATATATATATATATATATATATATATATATGTGTGTGTGTGTGTTTAAATTGAAAGAAGAAAGCAAACTGCCAAAAATGTCACTGAGAGAAAAAACGAACAACTTAGCTGCAAATTATTCGTCAGAAACCTCAAAAACACATCCTTCCTGATCAGCCAGCAAATTAGACTTGAGGTATTTGAAGGAGGAGAGGTATTATGGGTAGGGGAGGAGTCAGAGCCTTGGATCCACAGCTTCTAAAAGGTACCAAGGTCAGATCTGATAACCCAAACGTTGAATCGGACAAAAAAAAGACAACATTGGATCCTAATTTAACCTAACACCACCTTATCACTTTTTATAAACCACATTTCCTCAACTCTCACTACATTTCCTTAATTCCCTAGCTACCCAGTGGTCCCCTACATTTGTTTAAGTGTGCTACATTTATGGATTTATGCATTTGGATATTTATTTACATTTTCCTTAGGATTTTGTCCATCTAGACAAACACATTTTAAGAGTAGTCCCAAGAGTGAACATTTTACAAGTATGGATACATAAAAGTTACAATGAACAATAAAAATAAAATTCATACAGTAACACAAAGGTGCACACAGTCAGAAAATTGTGATACAATTAAGAACATGCTGCTTTACTATTAACTTTGCACATGTAGTAGTTTAGATAAATAAGACAACACTGTTGCTGAAGCTATGAGGAGCAACTACTGTCTCTGTATTTGCAATGCAATAGGTAGGAGATTCATTCAACAGCTTGCTGCAAGCATTCAGTCTCAGCAGCCTGTAACACAGTCAGCTGAAAAGAAACTGAAACTGTTTAGTAAAGCGGTGGAAGAAAGGGGTTGATGAGGAAGTAATGCTTAATTAGTAATTTATGTTAAAGGTGTGTGTTGGATGAAATATAATGAGAGGTAGCATAAAATGTGAATTTAGGAATATGCCGTAAAGATTATTTGCTCAGTAGTAGACACCACCATTAGTCCAAGTAAACCTATTACTGTAAGGGAATTAAGCAGGGGAATGCAAAACCAACTCACTGGGTCAGAAAATATTGTTTTTCACTTGAATGGAATATAATTAGGTAGAATTCAACTCTAACGCTAACAAGTACTCTTTTTCACAATTTAGAGATACATAAAACCCAATGACAAAACAAACTGGGTTGTTTGATACAATTTAGAAGGTGAGTGGTTTTATATATATATTCCTAACATTGTCCTCCCAGGGCTTTAGCTTCCCTCTCTGCCAAAAGCTCTGAAGGGCTTTGAACCCAAATGTGACTTTTAGACAGCTTAGCTTGAGCTGATTAATGATTTGAGCACACCAAAGGTGCCCTGAAAGCTTTGGAAGCTGGCTGGCTGTTGTGCCCTTATAAGAGTGGGATGGATGGATAGATTGGCTTAAGGTAAACTCGGACACCACCTTAGGCATAAATAAAGGATTAGTTTGTATGTTCTGTATGATCTCGGTTTAGTGTGCACTGTATTAAGCTGTTGTTGAATGTTATTCAATGAAAGATGAAGCTGAGATGCCCTAGAAACAATTTACTTTACTTCGAACCAGATCAGTTCTTTCAGGGATGCACGGTGATATGTATGATTTTTGGTGACAACCAGATCTAGAAGCTTTATTGTACATACGCTTTCTCTAATTTGTGTAATAAGTTTTACTCAAGATTGACATATAAAATGCAGCTGTAATGTAGGTTTGGTTATAGTGTAAGATAAAATTTTCTGGTGCTGAAGTTAATGCAGGTATTAAGTCTGCACTCTACCCACTGCTGAATCTTTTTGAATTCTCTGTATGATCTTTAAAGCAAAGTTTATCATACTGATATATACCCTCCTCCAAAGGATTTGAGATAAGTTTTGAGTGTTTCATAAAGTACTATTATGTAAGTAAACTTAATAAAACAGTAGATGTTCAAATGATGACTGCATCAGTAGCCATAGCTATATGTGTTGTATCCTGGTAAGGGCACAACAGCCAGCCAGCTTCCAAAGCTTTCAGGGCACCTTTGGTGTGCTCAAATCATTAATCAGCTCAAGCTAAGCTGTCTAAAAGTCAAATTTGGGTTCAAAGCCCTTCAGAGCTTTTGGCAGAGAGGGAAGCTAAAGCCCTGGGAGGACAATGTTAGGAATATAACAAAAAAAAGTACACACCATGGCATAAAATTATACAAAAAAATAATGAGGTTGGAGGGAGGGAGCAACTACTGCAGCAGTGGTCATTCAAAACAACTGTTATGATAAATTTACTTACACAACTGTACTATGTTCTTCGTATTGATCACTGCTGCAGTAGCCTTAGCTATATGGGTAGATTACTATAACTTAAGCTGACTGGGAAGAGGAAAGATAAGGGTCCAGGAGCTCCTGAAGAATAGTCATAGCAAAACCTGTCCTAGACCTGGAGAAGAAGTCTAGTTTACAGTGTCTCCTAAGTGTGCACAGAGGACCAAGGAGATGATTTTAGAATAATTCTAGCATCCAACCCTTTCCAGAAAGCCACAGATGAAGCCAAGGCCCTGGTGGAGTGAGCCTTGACCCTGCTTGGGACTGTTTTGTTTTGGTGAGAACAACAAAAAGTATTAGCATGAGACAACCATTTGAAACCGCCTGTTTTATCACAGGTTGTCCTTTTTTCTTACCTCCACAAGAAAGGATCAAATGATCAGAAGTATTTCTGTGAAATATCTTGTTCTGTTAAGATAGTACTAGAGTTGTCTGTGGACATCCAAGGAATGGAATATCCTTTCTGACTCATTTCTAGGTTCTGGAAAGAAGAGTGGGATGGATGGATAGATTGGCTTAAGGTAAACTCGGACACCACCTTAGGCATAAATAAAGGATTAGTTCTTAAAAAACCCTTAAACTGTGAAAAATGAGATACAGTTGACCCACCATGAGAGCTTGCAACTCAGATACTTTTCTTGCAGAGGTCAGAGCAATGGGTAAGGCTGTTTCCATATTAAGAACCTCAAGTCAGCCTGATGACTGGGTTCAAATAGTGCACGGGTTAGTTTTTCCCATACAAAATTAAGATCCCAAGGAGGAGCAACCTGTTTCCTGGTGGGCACCTTATGCAACACCTGTTTCAAAAACATTTTCACAAAACATTGCAATGAAAGAGGGGGATCTATGGGCAAACATGCTGAAAGGACCAGCAACTAAACCTTGATTGAGGAGAATAGGATAGTAACTCACACAAATTCTGCAGAGTGCTAGCACTGAATGGGAGCTTTTTCTTTGTTGTTTTTTTTTTTTTTTTGGGCACCAACTAAAAAACCTATTCCATTTTCTGGCAGCAGGCTTTCTTGTCTCCATTAATACTCACTGCATGGACTCAGAGAAAAGGTGCCTAAAAGATATTAAAATTCTATCATCCAGTCAGTCAGGTGTAGTTGCTTGGGGTCCAGATGTATCAAACAATCGAACACCCATTGTCTTGTATGAGTGAATACAGTCTGCATGGAAACGTTTGATAAGTGTCCCTTACCATTTCCAAAAAAAAGGCTCAACCACTGTTGCCTGGTCAGAATGGAGTCAACCATAATGACCTTTGTTAAATCCTTCTGAATCTTCAAAATAACCCTGGATATTACTGGAAAGGGTGGAAAAGCATACACAAACATTGCTGTCCATGGAAAAGAAAAAGTACCTGTCTTTCCAGCTTTCTTGCATGGAGTCATGGAGCAGAATTTTGTCAAGTTATTGTTGAGAGCGGAGGCAAAAGGATCTATATGTGCTGTTCCCCACAGCTGGATCAATTTTTAGATGACTACTTAACTTAATTTCCATTCTTGATAGTCTGTCTTGGGCCTGCTCAGCTTGCCTGCCACACAGTTTTGCTCTGATGGTATATAAGTTGCCTGTAGAATGAGATTAAGTTGTAAAGCTATATTCCAGGCTACCATGGCTACTTTGCACAGAAGGAGAGTTGCCTGTAGAATGAGATTAAGTTGTAAAGCTATATTCCAGGCTACCATGGCTACTTTGCACAGAAGGAAAGATCTGGTCCCCCTTATTTTTTTATGTACCACATCACTGTGGTGTTATCTGTAAATACTTGAAGAGGTCCCAGAGAACACAAATGATTGAGGGAATAGACTGAATTCATAAGAGCTAACATCTCTGTTATGTTTTTCTGTTTTGGTCAGTCTTTTTTGTCCCAAAGATCCTGCATCTTGGTCCCCATTGACACTGCTCCCCAAGCAAAGTCTGAGGTGTCCGGAGTGACCGAGCTGGAGAAGGAAGGGAGAAGAGAGAGCATTTTGAAAGGGTTTAAAACTAACTTAATTGAATGTCTGTTTCTTTAAAAGTCCATTTAGTCACATATGAGATAGCGCCAGCTTATTCTGTGTTACAGAAGTAGAACTAGATATTTTACAGTATTTAGTGCTTGGTGCTTCACAGCATGTAATTACTTCTACTGTTATTTCCATTTATGCACCAACAGTGATTTCCTGTCTAGGTTCTTTACTCTTTTGTCAATGGTTCTGTGACCATGTAGTTTGTATATTTAAACATGTGGGAATCGGGGAGCAGGTGGGTTGCTACCTGCAAAACCTCTTTTTGAATCATTTTCACTAAGGTGCTTTTTACTGTATCATTCAAACCAACAAGAAACTTGGCAGTGTGGAGGGTGTGATGTTCACTTCCTGAATTATGTTATGCACTTATCTCACTTAAAAATCAAACTGTAAAATATAATTGTAAACCACATGCTACAAAATAATCAAATAGAAAACAGTAGGTAGTCCACAGCTGAGTTAAAAATGGAATATCCTTTACTGAAACACACAAACAAGCAATCCTAGTTGACATAGCCGGCCTTAAGCATAGGCCAACTAGGAGGCCGCTAAGGTACCACTCTAGCAGGGCCGCTTTTCTAGTAATCTGGATGATGTAGGTAGACCAATATGGAGGCATAGGGTGGTGTTGGGGGGCACTATGTAGACCTTTTGCCTAGGGCATCAGCTGACCAAAGGACGGTCCTCCTAGTTGAGTATAATGACAAGCATCCAAAAACATTCCTTATTTATATATTATCAGGTGGTTTGGAGCAAGGGAGTGGTTACAGAGAGTGGTTCTGTTAAGAGCAATAAAATCATTAAAATCATTCTTTTAGCCAAGTCCCTCTTTCCCCTTAACACCGTAGTGTAAACAGAGACTGTGCTACCTAAAACTGAAACTGAAAAGCTAGAGACAAATTAAAATCTAACACCAGTTTATTAACACTTTGTAGAGGCTAACCAACTAATCAAAAACTTTATTAAGAAACTAACTAAAAAAAGACTGACAAAAAAATCTACCATTAGACATCTACCAGAATAAATATTAATAAATATACAACTTTTAACAAAGATCACTTTTGTATCAGATAATACTTCATCAGGTTTGTGTGTCAAAAACAAATCATAATATGAATGAACATGTATACAGATGTACAAGTGACAACCTAAGTAAGATGAAAAACATAAAAATAACTCCTAAGCTGGAAATACAGTGATACTTGTTAAAAATAAAGCACTAAGGCCATGGAGATCTGTTAAAGTGTGGCATCTAACTAACAAAACACTTAGTCTGAGTGTGAAAGAGTGCACTCAATAGTAGTTGCAACCTTTAAACAGAAAAAGAAAAAGACTAGGCCCATGTGAATTGTGTGCACTATCAGACTAGGCCCATGTGCATTGTGTGCACTATCAGAACAGGCCCATGTGCATTGTGTGCACTATCAGACTAGGCCCATGTGAATTGTGTGCACTATCAGACTAGGCCCATGTGAATTGTGTGCACTATTGGACTAGGCCCATGTGCATTGTGTGCACTATCGGACTAGGCCCATGTGCATTGTGTGCACTATCGGACTAGGCCCATGTGCATTGTGTGCACTATCGGACTAGGCCCATGTGCATTGTGTGCACTATCAGACTAGGCCCATGTGCATTGTGTGCACTATCAGACTAGGCCCATGTGCATTGTGTGCACTATCAGACTAGGCCCATGTGCATTGTGTGCACTATCAGACTAGGCCCATGTGAATTGCGTGCACTATCGGACTAGGCCCATGAACGTTGTGTGCACTATCAGACTTTCACTGCCCAGAAGGAAAAAGTGTAACAAAAGTGTTCAGTTTAAAATCTAAAGAAGCATTTAATGTGGAGCCATCAAAAATGATTAATGTATACATAAGCCACCTAAAGTATGACCTTGATGGCATTGTAAGTTGGTGTTAAAAGAAGTAAACAGTGACTGATATTTGTTTTTAAACACAATATAAGCAAGTAATATCAGCATTAATCAGTCCCGTATCAATCTTTTAATAGTCTTTTAGACAGTGGGGTAGTTTTCTGAGATCCAGTATGCTTTTTATGGAGAAATCATTAGGCTATGGTTTTCTAAAGGAGTTCAGTTTCAGCTGCCACAGTAGTTCACATTTTTCTAAAAGATTAGGGATGTCTCCTTCCAGTTCCAAAAGGTCCACATAGCCAATAATCTGAAATTTAAAGTCAGTGTGTCTTTTGTGCAGCTGCAGGTGTTGAGCCAGCGTGTTATTCTTGCATTTAGCTCTAATTTCAGAAAGATGGCCAGAAATCCTTCTTTTCAGTCTGTTGAGAACTTTCCCCACATAGAATACTTCACAGTCAGTACAGCTAGCCCTGTAAACCACCTTCATTGTGTTGCAATTACCTCCCCCATTGGTTTTAATAATGTTCTTTAAATAAGGGCAGAAAAACACGTCTCCTTGCTGTATGTTCTGACAAAAGACACAATTGGCTCCACACTTACTGGTGCATGTATATTGTGGTCTGGGCCTACCTTCAACCCAACTCCTGATGTTCCTGACTTTCCTATACACAAAGGAAGTAGCTTCTCCAAGGATGTCCATTAAATCTGAGCATTCAGTAATTACTGCTTAATTCTCTCTGACATTAACAACAGTCAACAGTAAAAGTCAAGATACAACTATCTTTATATTTGTTGTCTATAGATTTTTTAACACCCTCCTATAACGCCGGTTAAGTGCTGGTGCATTTGTAAATTTTTGTTCAATTATAGGTTCTGAAATGCTTCTTAATATATTTCATATCCCCTCACCAAAAAATCATTGTCAAGTTCATTTAGGTTCTTAAGGAAGGGTTCCATTTTTGTGGTGATTCTAGCCAATCTGTAGCCCTGGGACTTAGCAACGTTATATTTCGTCCTGGTGGAATGGAGAGACTTATTATGTTGCAGGAGGTTTACTCTGGCAGGTTTTCTGTAAAGATCTGTGTCCAGTTTATCTTGGTCCAAGTCTTTAGTAATCTGGGTATCTAAGAAGACTGTCAAGGTGAGGCTGTGGGAAGAGGTGAAATGTAGGAAGCTGGTGGTTTGATTCAGATAGCTGATAAACTCTTCCAATTTAGCACTGTCTCCTTTCCACACAATAAAAATGTTGTCAATAAAGCACAGATACACTGTGGTATGTTGCATGTATTCTCTGTTGTTGAACGTAAAGAAATTGTAGTTCAGCACCATATCTAAAAGGTTTTTCCTGCAAAAATCAATCACTGTTTCATTACAATAATTATGTGGAAGTACAGGATATGATTCGACATCTGTTGTTAATAAAATATTTTCAGCATCAACTGTAACATTTATTTTCCTTAAAAAATCATTAGATTCTTTTGTGTGTGACGTTATTCTCAGCCAGAGGTTGTAATAAAAAATACAAGTAGATGGCAGTAGTTTTGGTCAGGAATCCCCCGCTTGCAACCACTGGGCTGTAAAGAGGGTTTTCCCTATTTTTATGTGGCTTGGGATTCCAAAGAATTTAGGCAAGCGGGGGAAGGTGTCTGTAGATAGTGAAACAAGTTATCTGTTAACAAACCATCATCATAAAGTGCAGTCAAAGCTGGGTAACAGTTGTTGTACAATGCCTTAATCTCTTCTAAAGTTAGAGACTCATAATAGTTTGTGTCATTCAGCATTTCTTCTATCCTCTGGTTATAGCAGATTGTATCAGTAACAACATCCTCTACCTTGTCAACCTTCATAACCCGTTGAGACTTATCTCTGCCTAGCTCTAATAATGCTTTTTTCTCAGCTTTGTTAAGATTGTAGAACTTTCTCCCTGCTGTTTTTTGCAGTACTTTCCTGATGTCCATTTCACATTTGACTTCAAAGGCTGCTAAAGTTTGGTGTAATGGAGTGCTGTAAGTACTGGGTCTTTTTATTATTTCTTCCATAGTTTTTTTTTCACAGTGATATCAGATTTGCCATGGAACAGAACTTTCTGATTCAATTTTCTGACACAGGATTTTAAATCAACCAGTACCTGTGCTGTGTCAGACCTGCAGTGGGGAACAAAAGTTAACCCCTTTTAAAGCACATTGATCTCAATGTCAGTAAGTTTTTTTTGGAGTGATTCCAAACAATGGGGGTAAGTTAATGCCATGGCTGGTTTCTCCATCTGGTTCTGGGTCCTGCGGTGTAGTTTGGCTCCCCAAGTATTTTATTTCCCTCACTCCTATCCATTGCTCAGCTCTCCGGCCTTCTGAAGGGGCTCCAGCTAGGGTAGGGGATCACTGAAACTCCTCTTGTGCCCTCTGGAGTCTCGTGGGATTGTAGTGGTAGTCCTGGTGAATCTGGTAGCACTGTCCTCCTCTTGAGTTCTAACATTGGTCCTGGTGATGGTATTGGTACCGGTCCTGTTGTTGGAGTTGTGGTTCATGTTTGTACTGATGGTGATGTCCCTATTGGTGGTGTGGGTCTCCACGTTCCAGATGCTGCTCTTGGTAGCCATGCTGTCTGTGGTCTTGGTTGTCCTGTCGATTCTAGATCTGGTGTTGGGTCTAGTTGTGGTTCAGGTACTCCTCCAATATATCTCTCTGATGGTTCTGGTCCAGTCTGTGATTCTGGGTCTGGTTCTGATCTAGGCACCCCTGCCCCTCGTTGGACCTCCGGGGTGTGCTGGCAGCCAAAGGTATCTATGAAGATGGTGGTGGTTTGGGAACCTGTCCCATCTGTGTCACACCTCTGGTTCTGTGCATCAATATTCTTCTTGAAAAAACTGCTGGGGTCTGCTGTCATGTTGATGCTACCTTTTGTAGCCTCTGTTGAATCTTCTGATACCACGTCAATAGTTGTTGTAGTTAAAAAGAATTCTATGTTGATTCTTGTTTTATTAAGTCTCTCAGGGTCATTCTTATCATCCTGATTCATTTTCATCTTCTTTAGCTTATGTTCTTTAATGGATTATTCATAGGTGTGTCCTAGGCTAATGGCCCTGGAACCTTTACAAGCCTAGCCCATAGGATTACCCTGGCATCGTGCCACCTGACCTTAGTTCCTAGTACCTCTGCCGAGTAGAGCCACTGGGGTGACCCTGGGATGAATTTTCTATTTCCCATCCACTCATCAAGATTTCTCTTGAAGAGGACCAGTGAGGTGCTCTGTTTGACATACATGGGAAGTCTATTCCATAGCATGGGCAGTATTTGGGTTATGAACCTGTCCCTCCAGCACATTCTGTTGATTGTGGTGATGAGGCTGAGGTCACCTCTAAGTAGGCGATATGAGACAGAGAATAGTTGGAGTTTTTTGAGTCTGTCCAAATAGGACAAGTGTTTAAGGCATAGAATCCTCTTTGTGAGGTACTTTTGCGGCCTCTCCAGTTGTTGCAGGTGTCTAGTGAGGTACATGCCAAATGGGGCACTGTACTCAATGATTGGCCTAATGAGGGAAGAGTAGAGGGAGACAATGACCTCTTTCTTCCTGGATGCAAAACCCTTAGTAATGAGATGTGCCACATAGAAGGACTTTCTGACCACAATGGCAATGTGGTGGTCAAAAGAGAGACTGCTGTCAACCTGTATTCCCAGATTTCTTATAATGCCTTCTGTGTTCAGTGGACTACCACTGATGTGGTAATTCATGGGAACTGGGTTTTTCCCAAAGGGGATGACAACACATGTTTTGGCACTGAGCTTAAGCCCATGGTTCTGACACCAGTCGTTGGTCTCAGGGAGGCCTTTCTGTAGGATGTCAACATCACTTGGGGAGTTAATAATGGCTCCCAACTTGCAATTATCTGGGAACTTTGTCAGCCAGAGTCTCTTTGTGTTGGCATGCACTTCTGAGACATAGATACCAAACAGGAGAGGACCCACGACCTATCCCTGTGGGACTCCATTCATGGCTGGTCAGCAGTCTGACTTAGAGTCAGCTACTTTCACAATGTGGGTTCTATCTGTGAACCAGTTTGCAACCTACCTAGTGATATAGGGGTCAATGCCTAGCTTAATGAATTTTTCTATGATTCCTGAGTGAGGAATGGTATCAAAGGCCTTGGCCAGATCAAGGTAGGCAGTATGAACCACCTCACCTTCATCCACAGCTCTCGTGACTGACTCAAAGAAGTTGACCAAGTTGAGCAGGCATGATCTATCCTTCACAAAACCAAACTATGTGAGATCCAGAGTTTGGAGATGCCCTATATCCTTGTTTATTAGGTCCATGATGATGCGTTCCATAGCTTTGCATATTGGACTTGTCAGGCTAATAGGGCAATAGTGCCCAGGATCTCTAGTCCCTCCTCCTTTGTGGAGAGGGATGACTGTAGCAGTGCGCAATTTGGTAGGAACAAAGCCTGAGGTGAGGCTGTGATTGAACAGGGCACACATGGGAGGTGCCAATTCACTCTGTAGTTCATGTAGAACACAGCCAGGGATATTGTCAGGTCCCATGGAAGCTGTATTCTTGGCCTTGGTCAGTGCTGTTTTAACCTGTGCAACAGTAATACTGGGTGCCTGGCAATCTACTAGTATTATGATTGGTCCTTGGGGGGGGGGGTAAAGTTGGCACTGAATCTGTCAGCCAGTATATTGGCAATATCTATTGGCTCAGTATAGGAGGTACCATTGTGCAGTAGCTCAGAGCAAATCTGGGTATTGTTGTGAAGATTATTTACATAATTATAGAAGGCGTTGTGGTTGCCTTTACTACCTGCTGCAAATCGGTTTTCATAGCTAGCTTTAGGGGATTTGATGAGGGATCTCAACTTTTTGTTGAGGCTGATAAGGGAGTTTTTCCAGTCTTGGGACTTTACCTTAATTCAGCATCAGTTTCCTCCTTCTGTTGTAGAGTTTGTTTATAGCAGGGGACCACCAGATTGGCTTCCTTTTTTTTGGAGGACAGCGTCTTGGTTTTATTGGGTATGGTGAGATCCATGCATTTGTGTACGTGTTCGTACAGTGCATTGGTGTATGATTCGGTGGTCATGCAACTATTCTCCATTTGCATGGGTGCCGTGAAGTTAGCCACCTCTGTTTTAGGAGCCCAAAGTTAGCTTTGGAGAAGTTTTTCATGGTGGTTACCTTTGTGGGGGAGGGGGGAACAGATGTGGATTTCCAAGGTGATTAGTTTGTGGTCGGATCTAATCAGTGTAGAGCAACGGTCGCCCATGTTAGTAATGACCAGGTCAAGGATGTTGCTACCTCTAGTTGGGGTAAGAATGAGCTGTTCCAGGGCATTGGAATTAATGAATTCCAGGAAACGTTGGGCAAGTGTATTGGTACATCAGTAGTTTTCCCTGTTAATGGAGGGGGTAGTTGAAGTCACCCAGTAAGAGTGTGTTAGGTTGGACCCTAATATTCTCGAGGATGCTTAGAAACGTGCAGTGTGAGTCTTGGGACATGGTTGGGGACCTATAACAGGCTATGACCTGAATCGCTGTCTTACCCAATGTTATCTGCACCTGAAGTATCTCTGATGCGTTATGTTGGGCTACCAGTCTGAAGGTGTGCGCATCCTTTATGAATAGGAAACACCACTGCCTTTGGTGCTTTGGTCGAAGTTTTGAGGCTGAAAGGTGTGGAATGAGTTATAGCCTGGTAGTGCAGGGGTGTTTTCTGCTGTCTTGAACCAGGTCTCTGTTACAGCACAAATGTCGATGTTCTCCATTTTAAGGAGTGCTTCGAGTGAGTGCATTTTGAGATTTAGACTTCTAGCATTGAGCAGCATAGCCCTCAGACAGCATTTGTTTGTAGCTGTTACGGCAGTAATTTGGTCTTTGGAACATCACCTCAAAAGGCACTTATAGGGGTGGCAAGAGCCTTGGCCAGTACCCGGAAGCCCAGGAGTGACAGATGCATGCTATCTCTGGCAAAGCATCGAGGTCTGTCAAGCATGTCATTCCAGGCAGACAGATACTGGATCCCCTTAGAATGACACCAGAAGCTTAGCCAATTGCTGAAATCATTCATTTTCTGCTTGTACTGTGGTATCATTCTGGGTGATGGTAGGATGCTGTTCAGAGCTAGGGTCATACCCACCTGGGCTACATAATCCGAGAGCTCCTCCAAGTCTCTTTTCATGCAGACTAGGGAGGTATGTCTCAGGTCATTCACACCCACGTGTACAATGACAGAGTCATATTTGTACCTATTGTTTAGGGACCTGAGTGTGTGCTTTATGTGGCAGATCCTGGCACCTGACAGGCAGCTGTTACTTTCTCCTTATTCAATATAGTGAGTGGAAAATCAGTGTGCCTCACTATCAAGTCACCTATGATTAGTGTGCTGGGCATGCTGTTTTTCCTTAGGGGCTTTAGGAGAGATGTGTCTCGTGATTAGTGTTGTGTTGTGGTGGTCAACTGCATTTCTGCCTTGGAGGTCTCTGATGTTTGGGTAGATTTTTATTGAGAGCCTCCGTGACAGTGGGTGTGTGGTCTGTGTTTTTATGTGAAGGCAGTGCTGGTGTATGTTCTGGAGGGCTGTGTGTTCCATGTGGTGTGGTGCAAGTGCTGACCTTCTCCTCTTGACCAGCTATTCTGGTCTTGGCTGGAGAGTGCGCAGTTTCCAATTTGGATATATGAGTGCATCTCTCTCAAGTCTGAATGTTGGGAGGTAAGAGGAGAGGGTTGTCAGTGTACATGAGGCAGTTGCTACATTGCCTCAGGATGCCCAAGTTCTCCAGGTTAATAGGAGAAAGCACAGGGAACAGACCTTTCGACATGCCTGGAGGGGTGGGCATTATAATAAGTACTGGAGCTGTTTCCTTGTAGAATGTTAAGTGCTGGTAGCACTTTTGCATGCTACAATAATTGCTACAAGAAGTCTGGTAATGTGTTAGACTAACAAGCTAGTAAAAGTCCAGGAGAGGAGAGAACTAGCAGATCTAAGGGAAAATTGAAGAGCAGACTTTGGCACCTCTCAGAAGCTTACATACAGTCCTGGATACAGCAAATCTGTATCTGGACTAGACTAGTTACAGGAAAGGCGGGAAAAGTGCAAATGCAGGCTTTTAGACCAGAAAGTTAAAAGAGATGGAAAAAACTGCCCAAACGGCCAATAAACTACAATTTCCAGGACAGAAACCACTCCTCTTGTGGTAGATAGGCTACCTAGTGCTTCTCACTCCCACTAACAAGCTAAAAGGCTTCCCTCCGACAGAGAAAGCCTTTTATTCTCTCGCTCTCTCTCAGAGAATCAAACCTAGCATCCAGGTCTTTGCAGTTGTCATTTAATACAGCCATCTCCAGCTCCGAGATTACAAGCATACATACACTTGTATAATATATATGTACATTTGTATATTTATATTACATACATATATGCATACGTTTTATATATATATATATATATATATATATATATATATATATATATATATATATATATATATATGCAGAACATACATTAAAGACATATATTTATTTGTGTGTGCAGTGTGAGTATGTCTAATGCACAGTAGTAGCAATCGATAATGAAAAACTAAGAGTAATGTAATTCCTTCCTTATTTAATGGTATTCCTACAGACATTAGTACATGGAGACCGATTAATAAAAAAGAGAACAAGTTTTTAGTTTTTTGATTTCCTGTAGAAACTACGTAAGACTGACTTCAGATACACTGAGACAAATTAGTACTCAGATCTACATTTACTAAGGTACCATGAAAATCCAGCAAAAACAGTTCTATTGCACTTTCCTTGTATTATTTTTCTAAAAAACATTTGCAGACATTAAAAAGCCCATATTGAATAATGGCCTCACAGTTTATTTAGTTCTTGCTAATAATAACTCTGTTTCAGTGCCTTCTACACAAATATTTAATGCCAAGAATCAGAAATAAACGTAGCAAAGCCATACAAACATATAAAATAATATTAATGATATGAACAAATATTAGATCCAGAATAAAGACAATTACAAGTTATTATGAAAACAAGACCATGATGAAATGAAGCTGAAACAATTGAAAAAGAAAACACATAAAAGATTCAGTATGAAGTTGGGGTTACAGCTGTTCTCAGCAAACCAGCGGGAAGCAGATAAATGAGCTTTAACTGAATATAAAAAAAAAACACTGACAGCAATTAAAAGGTAGGTGGTGAATACAGTCCGCTTAACAAATGAATGGAGAGGGTGATGCAGGCAAAGTGTACATTAAATGTGCACACAAAAAGAAGCAATCCATGTGGTACTTGTTTAAATGCATTGCCAAATGATTCTGTACAAAAGTCAGCAAGAAAGATGCAGGACTATGTACAGGATTGTGCAGGTTGTCATATTTTGAGGTAATAAGCATATAAAGTGTTTGGCTAATCTACCTAACTAGGCCATAGAATACAATACCACAGGCTACTGACTGAAGGATATCCTCCAATCATGCACAACAAATGAAAATTTATGAGTGTTCTGTGTTATTGGTGAAAGCTAAACGGAGTAAATCCTTACAAGGCAAACTCATTAAAGATGGATGGAATATTCAATAAGAGACAAGCCTGGAAGACCAGCTTGGCATGGATAGCAGGCCACAGCTCCTTCTGTTGGAGGTTGTACGAATGCACATGTGGTGGTTTCAGCACTAACTGAAATATAAATAACAATGCTGATCGCAGTCTTTACAAAGAGGTAAGTCAAGAAAAGCAGCTGTAACTTCAATATTAAGACACGATGAACAGAACAGTCTGCTGCCAGACAGATTATTATTTACTCTTTATTTGTAGCTGGCCTAGACCCAACGGTTATTTTCAGAGATGACCCAGAAACCATAGCAAAGTTAAATAACATGCTTGGTGTCGCACACAATACAAATGGTAATCGCTGGACATTATTACATAGTTCAGTTACATTTCACTGCATCTACACAGGTCTTTCCTTTATTTATTTTATTTATATGTTTTAACCAGCATAATCTGCATGGACAGGACAGATTTCCATTAGATGCCCAAGGAGAAAAGAAATGAGAAGTTCAGACATTATAAGATCGTCAGCATCATACATAAATGCAATGACGTTTGAGTATTAAGCCTGCATGTGATACAGAAGAAGAAAGGATCCAGTGATCATAGCAAATACGTGCATACCATCGACACTGACAATTACATTCAGGCGTACTACTGAACAATTAAAACAAACGTCAGTACCGTCCACCATCGCATGCACAGCCTCTGTATGTACACCAACATGTTTGTTAATAGCTTTGATTACTTACTTTAAGCATCCCTAAGATAGTAATATGGTGCCAAATGTTACTGCTGAATATTTTAAGGCCAGGTTTGCTCCACTGTCCGTCTGCTAAAGATTATGAGGAATATCCAGTTTGATGTACTGGCAGTACCATTGGACAATAGTATTTTGCACTTTCTATAGGTAGCAAATGTTTTACAGTTTGAGAACCAAGATTTAGCTTTGGAGAAGCATTTCAAGATTTGAATAAGAATGATATGAATAACTGACACAAGTAATAAAATTAGAGCCCAATAATAAACAAAAAAAACAGGCTAATCATAATTTGTGAAATCATGCCACGTCAGAGCTCCCTACAAGTTCACAAAATGTATTTTTAGACTTACCACAGACATCCACAGATCTGTATCTCCTGAAACTAGAAGGTGTGGTCAGTTATTTGTAATAAGGTTTGCAAATAAATGTCCCTATTTTTTCAACTTCTTTAAATTTTATTTTGAGTTATCATTTTTCTGATGTTGACATATGACTGTATCCAACAAAAAAGGTGTCTCTGGACAAACTCTTAATTCATTGCACTCAGATGGATAATTGCAATTTTCCACGTAATCATACTGTACTAACATTCTGTCTTCATTTTGCAACTGGAATGTTGCCTTCTTGGTCTCAAAAATAGTTACTGATCATCACAAAGAAGTGCAACTTTCCTAGTTGTTTGGAAATGCAGCATTTGTGTGTTTGTGGAAGCAGATGTTTTGGTAGCATCATGCAGTTGCAGGAATTCCCTTGTCTCCTTTTCTTGAACAAATTTCAGTTTGCAGTTTGGTAGCCATATTATTGTATACAGCTTTACTTATAATTGTGTTTTCCTCGGGGAGTCTGATGTGGGGTTCATGTAAGGTATTTGTTTTTAAGGTCTGTACAATGGTCTCATCCAACAGATTTCATACTGAAGCAAAATCTATCGGTGAGCACTCCCATACTTCTGCTGTTGATAAATCTACAAGATTAAATATTTGAAACTTCTGAAGACAAGCTGTCATTATTTTAAAACAGACTTTTATTTTGGATTAGCATTTCTGAGCTGAATATAAACTGTTCTAGAAGTTCATAGGTAGGTATTAGGCTATTGGCCCTAAGGCCTATATAAGCCTAGTCAAAAAGGTACCCTGGCTTTCGCCACCCAAGAAAATTATTCTCCTGTGCCCCTGTCGAGCAGAGCCTCAGAGGTGATCCCCGGGGTGAATTTCCTATTTCCCATCCAATCATCAAGGTTTTTCTTGAAGAGTGCTAATGAGGAGCTTTGTTTGATATAGATAGGTAGTTTGTTCCAGAGTATGGGAAGTCTCTGGGACAGGAATCTATCCCTCCAGCATGTTCTGTTTATTGTGGTGACAAGGTTTAGGTCCCGAGAGTGTGTAGCTCAGAGGGACTGGGATTTCTTTAAGTGGAGCATGTCCAACAGCTCTGGGGTTTACATAGCTTTGTATGATAGGCAGAGTTCGCCTCTGAGTAGGCAATATGCAACGGAGTA
This sequence comes from Protopterus annectens, assembly GCF_019279795.1. Lineage (NCBI taxonomy): Eukaryota > Metazoa > Chordata > Ceratodontiformes > Protopteridae > Protopterus > Protopterus annectens. The sequence goes on from NC_056745.1 coordinate 43,001,880, forward strand.
AAGCTGGAGTTTTTTTTAGACTGTCTGCATAGGGCATCTGGTTGAGGCTGTTAATCCTCTCTGTGAGGCATTTCTGTGGCCTTTTCAGTTGTTTTAGATGTCTTGTGATGTATATACCAAAAGGAGTGCTGTACTCTATAATGGGCCTAATGAGTGACGAGTAGAGGGGAACAATGACCTCTTTTTTTCCTGGATGAGAAACCCTTTGTGATGAGGTGTGCCACATAAAAGGATTTCCTAACTACTGTGGTGATGTGATTATCAAAGGATAGACTACTGTCCACCTGTGCCCCCAGGTCTCTTATCACACTTTCGGTGTTAATTAGACTACCACCTATGTGGCAGCTCATGGGTACAGAGTTTTTACCAAAGGGGATGACAATGCACTTTTTGGCATTGAGCTTGAGGCCATGGCTTTGACACCAGGCATCTGTCTCAGTGAGGCCCTTTTGTAGGATGTACACATCGTTTGGAGTTTCGATTATGGCTCCTAGTTTGCAATCATCTTCGAACTTCATTAGCCAAAGACCTTCTGTGTTAGCCTGTGCTTCAGAAAAGTAGATATCAAACAGGAGAGGACCCAGGACTGAACCCTGTGGTACCCCACTTGTCACTGGTCTGAAGTTGGATTTGGAGTCTGCTACTTTCACAATGTGGCTTCTGTCAGTGAGCCAGTTGGCAACCCATCTTGTGACATAGGGATTTATACCTAGTTTAGTGAGTTTATCTACAATTTCAGATGGGGGATGGTGTCAAAAACCTTGACGAGATCTAGATAGTCTGTGTGAACCACCTTACCCTCATCTACGGCTTTGGTGACTGCTTTAAAGAAGTCTATCAGGTTTAAGAGACATGATATGCCTTTTACAAACCCGAACTGGGTGGGGTCCAGAGTTTGGAGATTACCAATGTCTTTGTTTATAAGTTCCATGACAATACGTTCCATGGCCTTGCAGACCAGGCTCGTTAGGCTAATGGGGCGGTAGTTCCCGGGGTCTGTGGTGGCTCCTCCTTTGTGGAGTGGGATAAATGTTGTGGTGCGCCATTCAGTGGGCACAAAGCCTGAGGTGAGGCTATGATTGAAAAAGCCTACAGCACCTGGTATTCCCAGGTGATTCCCATACAAGTACAAGGCCCGACCCTGCTTAGATTCTGAGATCAGATGAGATCAGGTGCATTTAGGGTGGTATGGCCATAGTGTTCTTTAATTTCAGGCTGTATATTATTGCTACCTTTAGTGCTGTATATTATTGCTACCTTTAGTGCTGCATTTATGCACAGTGAGAGCTGTTACTTCTAGTTGGTGCCTCTGGTACTAATTGCTAAATGTGCTCCAGGCTTTCTACATTTAGGAACACCCTAAATACTCTTTGCAACAAGGTATTTGCCTACCTACCCTCATTCAAAAAAGCATACCTGCTGTCTCAGAGCTCTGCTGGATGCACATGCATGCTGCCTGCCTGCTCCACTATGCATTGATGTGTGCCCAAAAATTCATCCACCCCATTCCTGAACCACCCTTGTTGTGTGCTCAAAAATACGTCCACCCCATTCCCAAACCACCCTTGCATCCAAGGAAATTTAAATGCAATTATTGGCATCATTCTCAACATACCTTCTTAATAATTAAATAACCCACTTATACATTAAACCTAAGCAATGCAAATGGCATCATGGATGTGCAGGTTGAGGAAATGTTATGTAACAGTGATAACATCACTATGCGACTCAGAGCAGTGATAATGTCACTATGCGACTCAGAGTATGGGGGTAAAAGTAATAAGAAAAGGACTATGGTGTGGTATATTACAGGAGTGGATTATGTTATACTGTGGGGTCGGGCAATAATGAGTTAAGAAACTAGGACCAAATGGAGGAAGTAAACAAGCTATATGAATGGGCCAAGTGATGAAGGACTCAAAACTATGGCTAAGTGTGTGAGGAAGAGAAAGGCATTATAAAAATACTACACAATAAAGTGTGGCTAGTAATTAGGGCAAAAGAAATGGCCAAGAGGTGAAAAGGAGCAAGTTGTGATGTAGAGGGCAAACAGTACAAACAAGCTAGCAAAAACACAACAAAGACAGTGAGGGCAGCAAAGGTAAAAAACTGTAAGGCAGTAAGAAGAATTATAACCCCTATGGATGCAAGGGCTTTTTAGGGACATGTGTGACACCCGTGCCCTGGCCCAGCAATCAAGGAGCCTCAGTCCTCACCACTAACACCAGAGAGAGCGTCTCATATAAGAGGAAAGGATAACAAATACACACAGTAAAGTGCAATTTCCCTTAAGAGCACACAGAGATCACAGTAAGTCCGGGGCTGGTCGCACCCTTGCTCCCCAGGTCTCCAATAAGACTCCCCACCGGCACAGCTTTAGGGTTCAGATCTCAGCCTAGCTGGCAAGCTAAAATCTCCAGCACACACACTGTCCAACCAGTGCGTCATGTCCCTGCCCAAGTAGCTGACACGCACACACACCACACATACTTTGAGATAAGTTTATACAACTACACAGACACTCCGGGGAAAGGCTGGCACAGCTTCTCCAGCTGTGCCCCTTTTACCCAGACTATACGGTAGTACCAGCTGCCACCACCCAGCTAATATTTATCAGCTACTCAAAGGCCCTTAAAAGGTTGTCCAATTATTACTGTGCAATATTATTACCCAATTGGTAAGTGTGACTAAACAGTCTCAAGGCTTATTAGAGTGACCTGGTACAGGATCCTTATATACATGCAATGTACTCTAGAGCTTAACTTATCTCTACACAAACCAGCCACAGTTAAAAGGTTTTAAAATATTTAATAATAAATAATTAAAACCACAAGACAATACTTTCTACTTCACAGTCAGCGCTACTCAAGGGAGTTCAGAGATCACATAGAAATACTTAAAATAAATCAGTAGTACGGTTCTGACATCATAGAAAAACACTTTGTCTAATCTTTATACTCCTAGCTAATCTAAAAGAATACACAAGTCTAAAATAACTTACAGAAGACAACAGGCAGAGTGCCGATGAGTTGGATATCAAGACAAAAATGCTTACAGTCTCTCTCTGAGCAATAGTTTTTAAAATCACTAACAAACATTTCTGCTGGGCCCTCCCAGATTACATCACTTTTCACACTTGGGTTTCCCGGTATACACATTATATCATTTTGACACTTAGCCTGGGGTTCCCAGGCCAACAGGCTACATTATTTAGCAAGTTAACACCTGCTCAGGAAGCTACAATAATAAATGACATTTCACATGTACACTCTAGTAATTATTCCTTCAGTTAAAACAATAGAAAGAATGTGCTAGCCCAACCCAAGTGGCTCCAAGCTCTGGAGATCAAAGGACATACAAGACATAATTTTAATTTCAAAGAACAGATGTGAAATGCTTGACTCACTTTTCTTTACAGCAGAGGGCAATGCTGCCACATTGTTGAAGTTCAACATTTAACAGCCTATTCTTTCATTTAAGAAAACAAGCCTACATTTCCACATTTCACAGCATTTACAAATGATAGAATTATGTACCAAATTCTATTTGACTAGGCTGGCAGCCTTCACCCATCTCTACCAGTCTTCACAACATGTTTCTATCAGACAAGAAAACCCAGAAGTCCAAGTTCCAGCACTTTGAAAATTAAAGTGAGATTCCAGTAAAAAGCAGAAAAATCAGAAACACAATGCTCTAGCTTTAAAATGGTTTTGCAGAAACTTGTCTCTTGCATTCCCACTGCATGTGTGCCGGGGGGGGGGGGTTGAATGACCACACCCCTCCAATTTATATGGGTCTCATTTACCGTATCGAATTTTCACTTCTTTGAATCTTACTTGGCCAACTCCACTTCACTGAAAGACCATTCTGCTGAAAGCACGGTCTACTGAAAATCTTTTCCTGAGAAATGAATCACTTGGCCACCAGAATGAAGACTGCCCTTTCCCCAGTGTAGTGCAATCTTGAACTAAAGGCCCCCCCCCCACTTGGGTGGGTTTAATTTTTTTTCCATTGAGGTTTTTTCCCTGGTGGCCAAGTGGTTTATTTCCAGGAAAAGAATTTCGACAGTCCATGCTTTTGGAGGAATGGTCTTTTAATGAAGTGGAGTTGGCTAAGTAAGATTCAAAGAAGTGAAAATTTGGTACAGTAAATGAGACCAATATATATATATATATATATATATATATATATATATATATGCATGTTCAACACTGAGGCACCTTAGACTTGGAAGAATACTATGGGATCCATAGTTTCAGACAATTTATATTCCCCCATTCATATTTTAATTCTGACTTTTTAGGGGATCACAATTGTAGCCATTGGATGTTCAAAAGGCACCCTTTAGGTATGTAGAAGAAAAAATAAAGCGAGGGTCAGACCTGTCCAGGATATCAAAGATGGAAGGTATTATCAGAAAAAACTGGAAAAAGCAGAAGTACTGAATGAATGAACATTATGTTTCAGTTTTCACAAAGAAAATCAAACAGAGGGTGGCATGCCGGGAGGGATGCAGACAGGAATAGGGAGAACAGTGAACAAATACCAAATAAAGAAGGAAGCGGTGAGAAGGAACTGATGGACTTTGAGGAGGTTAAAGCAAAGGGGAAGATAAGCCACCTTACAGAGTCCTCAGAAATCTTGCCATTGTGTTGGCAAATCCTACTAAAGAAGATCGTCAATGGACCATTAGTTAGTGTGGAGGTGCCAGAACACAGGAAGACAGAAAATAGTGTACTTATACAAGATGGGGACAAGAAATAATCTGGGGGACAAAAAGTCATGGAGAGAGTCCTGAAAGGTTGGTAGCATTTCTACAGGACAGAAATGTCCATGACAGTAGCAAACACATGTTCATGGACAGACAAAGCCGTCACTAAAACCTGATACTAGCAAAGGCACAAACTCGATTACAGCCTGGAGCAGTTATTTCTGAGCCTGGTGGTTCTGAAAGTGAACTGAAACTGACAGGGGCTGATAAAGGTAAAAAAACAAGCAGATGAATCTAATTCTATGCATTATAATCTGTATTGACCATTTAAACAAGCCTCATTCACCTTTTCTTGTTGGTGATGAAAATAAATCTCCAGTGATAAAAGAACCTGATAAAATGGTTTCTGATTTGGGTAAGAAATTTTAGTAGAAATTAGATGCAAGTCCTCTATAAGAGATCACATCTTCTTTGAAGAGTCTTCTACATGAAAGATAGAACCAACAGGTTAGAGGCTAGTTAACTTCCTTAACAGTCTGATGGACTTTAATGAATTATTTGAAGAACCTTCTTGCTTTTTTAATAAAATGGTATGTGACCAATGAAACGTGCAATGTGCGGCAACAAAACTATTAAGAAAACAAAAAACACTAGCCACAGTCAGAGACACCAAAAGTAATTTTAGTGTACACTTCCTTTATTCAACGCTTTCATCAGCAAGACTTCATCAGAAATAGTGTAAACAATGCACAAATCAACTTAAATACTCTTAACTTAATAAAGCACAGGTAAAAAACACTCAATTAATAAATCAAATAAAATTGGCAATTTAGACCAACATCTTTGAAGCTCTGAGAGAGACTAGTATAAAAATTTAAATAACTGTACCTTTACTTTTTACATATACCCTACAATTCTTTAAAAAACATTTGATATTAACATCATTAAGGCCTGTTTTTTTATCTGCCCTTAACTTGATTTGCCATCTAGCCTCTCTCTGCTCTAAATATTTTTTATAATCACCCCCCTCAAACTCAATTTACCTTGTTCTAACACTGAAAATTATTTTTTTTAAAACCATGACACCCCTGACTATGCCTATATAAAGCATTCTTGTTGTCCTTCTTTTTCATGCTATACATGTGTTCTCTGATCCTAGTGTTTAAACTCCTGGTGGTCATCCCGACATAAAATTCTAAGCATTTGCCACACACAGCTACATAAACCACTCTCCAACTTTTACAACAAAATGTTCCTAGCACTTGGATGATATGTGCAATATGGGGAAGTTCAATATATGGACCTTCCAAGATGTACCTACACATGGCACACCCATAATACTTATACACGCCATGTGGCTTATTGGTAGTAAATACTTCTGGTCACTGGGTCCTTACCTTTCTCTTACAACATTTTTAAGTTGTAATCATTCCTGTACACAAACCTGGGTCTTGTCCCCACCACTTTCAATAGTTCTTGATTCCCCTCAATACTTTTCCAATTTTTTTCAACAACACTACGGATAATGCTCCCGTCCAAAGTTATTTGCATATCAAAGAATAAGTGCCTCTGCTCTAAGTCCATCATGTCATTCACTTTGAAATTCTTTACCAATGCTTTCTTTAAAATGGGAGGATACCAAGTACATCTCCTATCCCACACATATTTAAATTGCCCTCTCAGTAATTCCTCATCATAACCCCTGTCGATGAATAATTTAATATATTCAAATTCATCAGTCAGCAAATGATCCTCGCTGGTCATCTGGCTGGCTCTAATGAACTGCCCCTTGGGTATGTTTTTTATAAATTTAGGGTGTTGACTAAAAAAATGTAAATAACTGTTCATAAATGTTTTCTTCCTATAAATCTTGCTCACAAACTTTTTCCCAGGGTAATCCTATTTTAAATTAACATCCAAATAATTGATGCAAGTTCCATCACCACCAAGTACAAATTAAAAAAAAAAAACAGATGCTTCATTCAACTTGTTCATAAAGGATTCAGTCCTGTCAAACCCACCAACTATAATACAAACTAGGTCATCAATAAACCTTTTGTAATACAGAACATGAAATTCCTTTCTAAAAATCTCCAACACTTGATACTCCCCACCATCCCATCACAATATTTGCAAAAGAGGGAGCCACCGGAGACCCCATGACTATCCCTCTGACTTGTTTGCAATACTGATTATTAAATAAAAAATGATTGTCCAAAAGAATTTCTAATAAATTGCAATAGAAATTAATTTCTGTACTAAGCATCTTCATATATTTATTTAAATAAGCTCTAACATATTCTATGCCTATATCGTGTGGGATGGAAGTATATAAACAGACAACATCTGAGGTAAACATGGTGTGTTGATTGGGGTCAAACATCAAAGTTTCACAAAACATTCTGATGGTATCTAAAAAAAAAATCCCATGAATCCATCAAAAAATACCAAGGGATTCAAAAGGGCATCCACCATCAGATATATGCCTTCAGTAATGTAATTAGGAGTCGAGATTATAGGCCTGAATGGGGGGGGGGGGGTCAGACAAACATGAGTTTTGGGGATACCAAACAGAACCCCTATTTTGGGGTTCTCAATGTTTCAAAATTTATATGTCATCTGATTCAAATCACCACACATGAAACCATCATATAAAAAACTAGAAATATATTTATAACATCCAGAAATGTCACTACCCTCTACTCTCATATACTCATTTTCATTACTCAGCATATTCTCCATTTTGTTAATATGGCAGCTCTGGTCCATGACCACTAAAATGCCCCTTTGTCACTCTTCATGACTCTAATTTCTTTATTGTCAGACAATTATTTCATAGCCTACCTCAATTCAACACTTAACTTATCATAATATCTCCCATGTTTACTACGATTGTCGCCCAACAATTCTCTCAAATCATTTTCATAAGAAGTTTCAAAAACCTTTAAGGTATGCATTAACAAAGAGTTATAACAAGATGGTTTAATGAACAAAGATTCAGTGCTTCTAATGTCTTTCAAAATATACATCAAATTTAACTTTTGAATATATTTCTTTAAATCTAGTACTGTATTAGTAATGTCCACTTTCTTTGTGGGAACAAAATTAACACCAAGTCTTAAAAGCTTCAAATGCTGTTCATTAAGTTCAAAACTTAACAGATTGATAATGTCAGTTTCAAACCTATTTGTACCTTAATCGTCCGTTGAGGAATCGGAGACCAATCTCCATTTCTTTCTGGTGGCCATGGGTTTTAATTTCGAGGGCCTCTGTTCTTTTTTGTGGGTTAAAAAAACTTGGTTTGGCTCCCAGCTTTTTTTCAGTCATATTTGTATTGGAATTATATGACCCACTGATTTGCTGAACTTCAGCCTCATTAATCTCATCAGCAACATAAACACTGTTGGATTCGACTTCACTTGGTTTTCGCGGACTCCTTCTCATGGAATGAGTCACTTCGCTGATACAGCAGAACCCTTTCACCCTCGTTCTTTAAGGTGGACTGACCCAAACGTCCGTTGCTTGTTACCAAATGAAGAACTCTTTTTACCATTACTAGAAAAAGCAGCATATGCTCTACCCATTTCATATGCTACTAGACTGCGATCTAGTTTATTATTCTTTCTTTGAATTAAAATCTTTTCATGCTGCTCAACGTCATCAAGCAAGAGTGCATGTTCAGTTCTTTCATTGAACACGAACTGGAACCTGGTCTCAATAAAACGTTCCACTTCAACAATTTCTTCCTTTAGCTCCCTCATGCTGTCTTGGTTACATTCCATAAGTAGACCCAGAAAGTTAATACCAGCAGAGTTAAAGAACCCTTTCAGCCTAACAAAAAAACATATCTTTCTCGGTAACACCATTAGGGCATTTAAAAAACTTTAAGCCCTTCGTCACTATCCTGAGCTCAATGCACTTGTGAAAATATTTGTTTTCAATGTCCAAACTCTTAAATTTTTAAGCAGTTTGTTAGGCCTGTCACACTGTTCCCTATACAAAGTCAATTCCCCTGGGTCTACTAACGTTTTGGTGTTAGTGAAAGGATCAACACAATTGCTGAGAACTGCAGCAATATTAGCATAGGTTGTGGATGACTTTTTAGCCCTTTCCTCCTGCATGTCATTCTTCTTCAAGGAAATGGTACCTTGTCCTTTCGTATTCACCTCAACGACAGTCTCTGTCTCATCATCCAACCCAAAACCAACAGACTCCCCTCTGGAACACTCCTTTACGAGAAGCTGCAGGGATTTTTGTATATCACCCAGAGCTTTTAAGAGGACATGTTAAATTCTGCTCTGGAGTTCCTGAAATAGTATAAACACTCAAACTCATTAGAGGATCCCCCTGGGTCTCGGACATGATAGCAGAAAAAAACAACAAATAAGCAATGAAACGTGCAATGTGCGGCAACAAAACTATTAAGAAAACAAAAAACACTAGCCACAGTTAGAGACACAAAAAGTAATTTTAGCGTACACCTCCTTTATTCAACACTTTCGTCAGCAAGACTTAATCAGAAATAGTGAAAACAATGCACAAATCGGCTTAAATACTCTTAAATTAATAAAGCAGAGGTAAAAAACACTCAATCAAATAAAATTGACAATTTAGACCAACATCTTTGAAGCTCTGAGAGAGACTAGTATAAAAAATTAAATAACTGTACACTTACTTTTTACATAAACCCTACGATTCTTTAAAAAACATTTAATATTAATAATGTCATTAAGGCCTGTTTTTTAATCTGCCCTTAACTTGATAGGTACTTGAGTAGGCACTATGTGGTGGCATAATTTGATAAACTGTGCAAACTTTGTAGATAATAAACCATTACACATCATGCAATTTTCATTTAAACTGATAAATATGAAGTTGATTTGAAAGCTGAGAAATATGCAAAGGGAAATGTACATAAAGATTACATATTGTGTCAACCTTGTGGTAAGATTTTTGAATTCACAGTCCTGACACTGTGCTCTTGAACAAAGATGTGCAGCATTGCATGGCTCTATCTTCACTACTGTGTTGTATGCTAATGAGATAACTTGGGGGAGAGGCATATGCTAATTAGCCATATGCTCTCGTCCTCAGTGCCACATCTAGCAAGGCATCTACATACTGAGCGATTCGTGAAAACACTCCACTGTTTAGCACAGCTGCTCCTATCACGCACAAGGGACATGTGACTGTTTTCTGACTGGAAGGTAAAGGTACACGAGTTAGTGAGGGGGTGAGGTAAGTGCGTGTGTGTGTCTGTGTGAATGGATGATTGTATGAGAGTGAGTGTGTGTGATAAGGCGAGAAGGGGGCTCTGTGTGTGTGTGTGAGTTGAAATGGCTGTCATACCTCTACGGACCCCAAGACTAATGAGCAAAGCATACAACATTGGAAAACCATTAACCACCAGGGATGAACGCACTACAGGGATGGGGGGGAGGTACAGTTAGCCATGACAGATAAATGCACTACAGGGATGGGGGGACAATTAGCCATCAGGGATAACTGCACTATAAGAATGGGGGGACCACTAGTCATGAGCAATAATTGCATTATAGGGATGGGGGGGACTACTAGCCACCAAGGATAACTGCACTATATGGATGGGGGGACCACTAACAACCAGTGATAACTGCACTACAAGAATGTTGGACCACTAGCCACCAGGGATCACTACAGAGGACTTGTGCGCCAATGGCACTAGGGACAACATTCCTTTGCCATAATGACATTTCCAACAGTAGAGGGATGGGGAGTGTGGGAACATTAGAGATCAGGGAGACTACTTTCATGCCATAATGGAACGTCTAACAGTACAGGGATCAAGAGTGGGCAGAACAGTAGATTTCAGGGAGACTACTCATGTGCCGTAATGGCACTTCTAGCAGTACAAACATCAAGGGTGGGGGGGAACAACTTTTCAGGGAGACTACCCTCTTACCTTAATGGTACTTCCAGGAGTACATGAATCGGGGGGGTGACACCAGATTTCAGGGAGACTACTCTCGTGCCTTAATGACACTTCCAGCAGTACAGGGATCAAGGGTGGGGAGAGCAAAACATTTCAGGGAGACTACTCTCTTACCTTAATAGTACCTCTAGCAGTACAGGAAACCCGGGGGGTGACACCAGATTTCAGGGAGACTGAATAATGGCACTTCTAGCACTACTTGTATCAGGGAATTGAGAGAACACTAGACACAAGGAGACTACTCGTGTGCTCCAATGGCACTCATAACTGTACAGGGATCAGGGTGGAGGGAACATCAGATAATGGGGAGACAACTCTCATGGCATAACAGCACTTCTAACAGTATGGGAATCAGGAGGGGGGAACCGCTACAAACAAGGAATTACTCTAAACACACATGCCACAGTGGCACTTAAACGAGTACAGTGACTATGATGTGGGACTGTGACCTTCTGTGACATTCTAGGGCCAGAAAAGAAGACATTGGGGGAACTCGGTCAACACAGGGGCAGGTAAGGGGACTGTGGTATACATATATTTGTGTGTGTGTGCGCATGCACGTGCAAGCGCTTCTGTTTGAATGTGTATCCCTGGTGAGATACACTGCCTGGGGGAAGGGGTGTCTTTGCCTACATGATGTAGCTGCCACAGTTAGCTACCATGGAAAGAGCTGATCAGTAAATTGCAATAGTTAACTGTGATTCACAGACATACAAATGAACCAATAATGAGGTCTCTCCTCATTGTGGCTAACATGCCTATGAATCTCAAAATACCTTGTCTCATTAATAGAACCATTTTACATCAGCCCTTAACGTGATGTGGTAGAGTGCTAATGAATTCCCGAGAAAGTCTTTTCAGAACAAAAAGAATTAGAAAATGGAAATGATAGTCTCCAAGATTTAATAGTATTAAGCGGGATGATAGTTAGACTATAATAACCCATCAGAATGTTGCTATTTCCACTGAGCCATTTTTTTTTCTTTTTCTTTTTGGAAAAACACACCAGGACTGAGATAGTTACAACTGTCCAGCACTGCTCCACACACTTTGCAACTGTATTTAGAATTGTTTGAAATCACCTGTGGGGAACTCAAGACTTCCAGATGAATCCGAAGCACTTACATTGATGTTGATGGAGACAATTGGCCAAATGTTTGCAGTGAGACAAGTAGTTGAGGAAGAGAGTCCAAATAGGCATTCCTAGACTGGGAGAAAGCATATGACAAGGTCCCATGAAACCTAATTTGTCCAGTCCTGGAAACAGTTACAGAATTAAAGCAAGCTATTGTATAAGGACCCAATTACACAAGTACGAACAGTGTTCAGACTCACAGAGGGGTTCCCAGTGGGTGTGCATCAGGGCTTATCAGAGCCCACCACTGCTCTACTAGTAATGGACTACATTAGCAAACAGGTCAAACGGGACAGATTAATAAAGCTGCTTTATACAGACAATGTAACATTGCAAGTAGACTCTGAACAAGACCTTCAGCAAATTATAGGATAGTGGAATGCAAAACTGAAGGCACATAACATCAAACAGAGTACAGATAAGACAGTTATCATGGCAACAAATGGGAAAATCAAAGAAGCTGAAAAGTGAGACAGCGAGGAATATAGCTGAACAAGTTAATAAGTACATGGGAGGGGTGGTTGAGTAGAGTGGAAATCTGAGTTAGAAGTTCAAAACTAGAATCAGAGGGATTGCAGCAAAGTGCCACAGAGTGTCAGGGGTATATAAACAGAATAATGGCAAAGAAGCCTAAAGTAAGGTATACACAGCAGTGATGCAACCACTACTACTGTACAGTAAAGAAGCATGGGCAGGGAGGGCCAGTACTACTGTATAGTAAAGAAGCATGGGGAGTAAGGGCCTGTATTACTGTATAGTAAAAAAGCATGGGCAGTGAGGGCCTTTACTACTGTATAGTAAAGAAGCATGGGCAGTGAGGGCCGGTACTACTGTATAGTAAAGAAGCATGGGCAGTGAGGGCCAGTACTACCATATAGTAAAGAAGCATGGGCAGTGAGGGCCGGTACTACTATATAGTAAAGAAGCATGGACAGTGAAGGCCTGTCCTACTGTATAGTACAGAAGAATGGGCAGTGAGGGCCTGTACTACTGTATAGTAAAGAAGCATGGGCAGTGAGGGCCAGTATAACTGTATAGTAAGGAAGCATGGGCAGTGAGGGCCGGTACTACTGTATAGTAAAGAAGCATGGGCAGTGAGGGCCTGTACTAATGTATAGTAAAGAAGCATGGACAGTGAGGGCCTGTACTACTGTATAGTAAAGAAGCATGGGCAGTGAGGGCCAGTACTACTGTATAGTAAAGAAGCATGGGCAGTGAGGGCCTGTACTACTGTATAGTAAAAAAGCATGGGCAGTGAGGGCCTGTACTACTATATAGTAAATAAGCATGGGCAGTGAGGGCCTGTACTACTATATAGTAAAGAAGCATGGGCAGTGAGGGCCTGTAATACTTTATAGTAAAGAAGCATGGGCAGTGAGGGCCTGTAATACTTTATAGTAAAGAAGCATGGGCAGTGAGGGCCTGTACTACTGTATAGTAAAGAAGCATGGGCAGTGAGGGCCGGTACTACTGTATAGTAAAGAAGCATGGGCAGTGAGGGCCTGTACTACTGTATAGTAAAGAAGCATGGGCAGTGAGGGCCTGTAATACTGTATAGTAAAGAAGCATGGGCAGTGAGGGCCGGTACTACTGTATAGTAAAGAAGCATGGGCAGTGAGGGCCGGTACTACTGTATAGTAAAGAAGCATGGGCAGTGAGGGCCGGTACTACTGTATAGTAAAGAAGCATGGTCAGTGAGGGCCTGTACTACTGTATAGTAAAGAAGCATGGGCAGTGAGGGCCTGTACTACTGTATAGTAATGAAGCATGGGCAGTGAGGGCCTGTACTACTGTATAGTAAAGAAGCATGGGCAGTGAGGGCCGGTACTACTGTATAGTAAAGAAGCATGGGCAGTGAAGGCCAGTAATACTGTATAGTAAAAAAGCATGGTCAGTGAGGGCTTGTACTACTGTATAGTAAAAAAGGATGGGCAGTGAGGGCCAGTACTACTGTATAGTAAAGAAGCATGGGCAGTGAGGGCCTGTACTACTGTATAGTAAAGAAGAATGGGCAGTGAGGGCCAGTACTACTGTATAGTAAAGAAGCATGGGCAGTGAGGGCCAGTACTACTGTATAGTAAAGAAGCATGGGCAGTGAGGGCCGGTACTACTGTATAGTAAAGAAGCATGGGCAGTGAGGGCCAGTACTACTGTATAGTAAAGAAGCATGGGCAGTGAGGGTCGGTACTACTGTATAGTAAAGAAGTGGGCAGTGAGGGCCGGTACTACTGTATAGTAAAGAAGCATGGGCAGTGATGGCCAGTACTACCATATAGTAAAGAAGCATGGGCAGTGAGGTCCTGTACTACTGTATAGTAAAGAAGCATGGGCAGTGAGGGCCGGTACTATTGTATAATAAAGAAGCATGGGCAGTGAGGGCCAGTACTACTGTATAGTAAAGAAGCATGGGCAGTGAGGGCCAGTACTACTATAAAGTAAAGAAGCATGGACAGTGAGGGCCAGTACTACTGTATAGTAAAGAAGCATGGGCAGTGAGGGCCAGTACTACTGTATAGTAAAGAAGCATGGGCAGTGAGGGCCAGTACTACTGTATAGTAAAGAAGCATGGGCAGTGAGGGCCTTTACTACTTTTTAGTAAAGAAGCATGGGCAGTGAGGGCCTGTACTACTGTATAGTAAAGAAGCATGGACAGTGAGGGCCTGTACTACTGTATAGTAAAAAAGTATGGGCAGTGAGGGTCAGTACTACTGTATAGTAAAGAAGCATGGGCAGTGAGGGCCTGTCCTACTGTATAGTAAAGAAGTGGACAGTGAGGGCCTGTACTACTGTATAGTAGTGAAGCATGGGCAGTGAGGGCCTGTACTACTGTATAGTAAAGAAGCATGGGCAGTGATGGCCTGTACTACTGTATGGTAAAGAAGCATGGGCAGTGAGGGCCAGTACTACTGTATAGTAAAGAAGCATGGGCAGTGAGGGCCGGTACTACTGTATAGTAATGAAGCATGGGCAGTGAGGGCCTGTACTACTGTATAGTAAAGAAGCATGGGCAGTGATGGCCTGTACTACTGTATGGTAAAGAAGCATGGGCAGTTAGGGCCAGTACTACTTTATAGTAAAGAAGGATGGGCAGTGAGGGCTGGTACTACAGTATAGTAAAGAAGCATGGGCAGTGAGGGCTGGTACTACTGTATAGTAAAGAAGCATGGTCAGTGAGGGCCAGTACTACTGTATAGTAAAAAAGCATAGGCAGTGAGGGCCAGTACTACTGTATAATAAAGAAGCATGGGCAGTGAGGGCCAGTACTACTGTATAGTAAAGAAGCATGGGCAGTGCGGGTCAGTACTACTGTATAGTAAAGAAGCATGGGCGGTGAGGGCCTGTCCTACTGTATAGTAAAGAAGTGGACAGTGAGGGCCTGTACTACTGTATAGTAGTGAAGCATGGGCAGTGAGGGCCTGTACTACTGTATAGTAAAGAAGCATGGGCAGTGATGGCCTGTACTACTGTATGGTAAAGAAGCATGGGCAGTGAGGGCCAGTACTACTGTATAGTAAAGAAGCATGGGCAGTGAGGGCCGGTACTACTGTATAGTAATGAAGCATGGGCAGTGAGGGCCTGTACTACTGTATAGTAAAGAAGCATGGGCAGTGATGGCCTGTACTACTGTGTGGTAAAGAAGCATGGGCAGTGAGGGCCAGTACTACTGTATAGTAAAGAAGCATGGGCAGTGAGAGCCTGTACTACTACATAGTAAAGAAGCATGGGCAGTGAGGGCCGGTAGTACTGTATAGTAAGGAAGCATGGGGAGTGAGGGTCAGTACTACTGTATAGTAAAGAAGCACGGACAGTGAGGGCCTGTACTACTGTATAGTAAAGAAGCATGGGCAGTGAGGGCCGGTACTACTGTATAGTAAAGAAGCATGGGCAGTGAGGGCCAGTACTACTGCATAGTAAAGAAGCATGGGCAATGAGGGCCAGTACTGTTGTATAGTAAAGAAGCATGGACAGTGAGGGCCAGTACTACTGTATAGCAATGAAGCATGGGTAGTGATGGCCAGTACTACTGTATAGTAAAGAAGCATTGGCAGTGAGGGCCAGTAATACTGTATAGTAAAGAAGCATGGTCAGTGAGGGCTTGTACTACTGTATCGTAACGAAGCATGGGCAGTGAGGGCCTGTACTACTGTATAGTAAAGAAGTATGGCCATTGAGGGCTTGTACTACTACATAGTAAAGAAGCATGGGCAGTGAGGGCTGGTACTACTGTATAGTAAAGAAGCATGGACAGTGAGGGCCTGTACTACTGTATAGTAAAGAAGCGTGGGCGGTGAGGGCCTGTACCACTACATAGTAAAGAAGCGTGGGCAGTGAGGGCCTGTACTGCTGTATAGTAAAGAAGTATGGCCATTGAGGGCCTGTACTACTACATAGTAAAGAAGCGTGGTCAGTGAGGGTCTGTACTACTGTATAGTAAAGAAGTATGGCCATTGAGGGCGTGTACTACTACATAGTAAAGAAGCATGGGCAGTGAGGGCATGTACTACTGTATAGTCAAGAAGCATGGACAGTGAGGGCCTGTACTACTGTATAGTAAAGAAGCATGGCCAGTGAGGGTCTGTACTACTGTATAGTAAAGAAGCATGGGCAGTGAGGGCTGGTACTACTGTATAGTAAAGAAGCATGGGCAGTGAGGGCCAGTACTACTGTATAGTAAAGAAGCATGGGCAGTGAGGGCCAGTACTACAGTATAGTAAAGAAGCATGGGCAGTGAGGGCCAGTACTACTGTATCGTAAAGAAGCAGGGGCAGTGAGGGCCAGTACTACTGTATAGTAAAGAAGCATGGGCAGTGAGGGCCTTTACTACTTTTTAGTAAAGAAGCATGGGCAGTGAGGGCCTGTACTACTGTATAGTAAAGAAGCATGGACAGTGAGGGCCGGTACTACTGTATAGTAAAGAAGCATGGGCAGTGAAGGCCAGTAATACTGTATAGTAAAAAAGCATGGTCAGTGAGGGCTTGTACTACTGTATAGTAAAAAAGGATGGGCAGTGAGGGCCAGTACTACTGTATAGTAAAGAAGCATGGGCAGTGCGGGCCTGTACTACTATATAGTAAAGAAGAATGGGCAGTGAGGGCCAGTACTACTGTATAGTAAAGAAGCATGGGCAGTGAGGGCCAGTACTACTGTATAGTAAAGAAGCATGGGCAGTGAGGGCCGGTACTACTGTATAGTAAAGAAGCATGGGCAGTGAGGGCCAGTACTACTGTATAGTAAAGAAGCATGGGCAGTGAGGGTCGGTACTACTGTATAGTAAAGAAGTGGGCAGTGAGGGCCGGTACTACTGTATAGTAAAGAAGCATGGGCAGTGAGGGCTTGTACTACTGTACAGTAAAGAAGCATGGACAGTGAGGGTCTGTACTACTGTACAGTAAAGAAGCATGGGCAGTGAGGGCCAGTACTACTGTAGAGTAAAAAAGCATGGACAGTGAGGGCCAGTACTACTGTATAGTAAAGAAGCATGGGCAGTGAGGGCCTGTACTACTACATAGTAAAGAAGCGTGGGCAGTGAGGGCCTGTACTGCTGTATAGTAAAGAAGTATGGCCATTGAGGGCCTGTACTACTACATAGTAAAGAAGCATGGCCAGTGAGGGTCTGTACTACTGTATATAAAGAAGTATGGCCATTGAGGGCTTGTACTACTACATAGTAAAGAAGCATGGGCATTGAGGGCCTGTACTACTGTATAGTTAAGAAGCATGGACAGTGAGGGCCTGTACTACTGTATAGTAAAGAAGAATGGGCAGTGAGGGCCAGTACTACTGCATAGTAAAGAAGCATGGGCAGTGAGGGCCAGTACTACTGTATAGTAAAGAAGCAAGGGCAGTGAGGGCCGGTACTACTGTATAGTAAAGAAGCATGGGCACTGAGGGCCAGTACTACTGTATAGTAAAGAAGCATGGGCAGTGAGGGTCGGTACTACTGTATAGTAAAGAAGTGGGCAGTGAGGGCCGGTACTACTGTATAGTAAAGAAGCATGGGCAGTGATGGCCAGTACTACCATATAGTAAAGAAGCATGGGCAGTGAGGTCCTGTACTACTGTATAGTAAAGAAGCATGGGCAGTGAGGGCCGGTACTATTGTATAATAAAGAAGCATGGGCAGTGAGGGCCAGTACTACTGTATAGTAAAGAAGCATGGGCAGTGAGGGCCAGTACTACTATAAAGTAAAGAAGCATGGACAGTGAGGGCCAGTACTACTATAAAGTAAAGAAGCATGGACAGTGAGGGCCAGTACTACTTTATAGTAAAGAAGCATGGGCAGTGAGGGCCAGTACTACTGTATAGTAAAGAAGCATGGGCAGTGAGGGCCTTTACTACTGTATAGTAAAGAAGCATGGGCAGTGAGGGCCTGTACTACTGTATAGTAAAGAAGCATGGACAGTGAGGGCCTGTACTACTGTATAGTAAAAAAGTATGGGCAGTGAGGGTCAGTACTACTGTATAGTAAAGAAGCATGGGCAGTGAGGGCCTGTACTACTGTATAGTAAAGAAGCATGGGCAGTGAGGGCCAGTACTACTGTATAGTAAAGAAGCATGGGCAGTGAGGGCCTGTCCTACTGTATAGTAAAGAAGTGGACAGTGAGGGCCTGTACTACTGTATAGTAGTGAAGCATGGGCAGTGAGGGCCTGTACTACTGTATAGTAAAGAAGCATGGGCAGTGATGGCCTGTACTACTGTATGGTAAAGAAGCATGGGCAGTGAGGGCCAGTACTACTGTATAGTAAAGAAGCATGGGCAGTGAGGGCCGGTACTACTGTATAGTAATGAAGCATGGGCAGTGAGGGCCTGTACTACTGTATAGTAAAGAAGCATGGGCAGTGATGGCCTGTACTACTGTATGGTAAAGAAGCATGGGCAGTTAGGGCCAGTACTACTTTATAGTAAAGAAGGATGGGCAGTGAGGGCTGGTACTACTGTATAGTAAAGAAGGATGGGCAGTGAGGGCCAGTACTACTGTATAGTAAAGAAGCATGGTCAGTGAGGGCCAGTACTACTGTATAGTAAAAAAGCATAGGCAGTGAGGGCCAGTAGTACTGTATAGTAAAGAAGCATGGGCAGTGAGGGCCTGTACTACTGTATAGTAAAGAAGCATGGGCAGTGAGGGCCAGTACTACTGTATAGTAAAAAAGCATGGGTGGTGAGGGCCTGTCCTACTGTATAGTAAAGAAGTGGACAGTGAGGGCCTGTACTACTGTATAGTAGTGAAGCATGGGCAGTGAGGGCCTGTACTACTGTATAGTAAAGAAGCATGGGCAGTGATGGCCTGTACTACTGTATGGTAAAGAAGCATGGGCAGTGAGGGCCAGTACTACTGTATAGTAAAATAGCATAGGCAGTGAGGGCCGGTACTACTGTATAGTAATGAAGCATGGGCAGTGAGGGCCTGTACTACTGTATAGTAAAGAAGCATGGGCAGTGATGGTCCGTACTACTGTATGGTAAAGAAGCATGGGCAGTGAGGGCCAGTACTACTGTATAGTAAAGAAGCATGGGCAGTGAGAGCCTGTACTACTACATAGTAAAGAAGCATGGGCAGTGAGGGCCGGTAGTACTGTATAGTAAGGAAGCATGGGGAGTGAAGGTCAGTACTACTGTATAGTAAAGAAGCACGGACAGTGAGGGCCTGTACTACTGTATAGTAAAGAAGCATGGGCAGTGAGGGCCGGTACTACTGTATAGTAAAGAAGCATGGGCAGTGAGGGCCAGTACTACTGCATAGTAAAGAAGCATGGGCAATGAGAGCCGGTACTATTGTATAGTAAAGAAGCATGGACAGTGAGGGCCAGTACTACTGTATAGCAATGAAGCATGGGTAGTGATGGCCAGTACTACTGTATAGTAAAGAAGCATTGGTAGTGAGGGCCAGTAATACTGTATAGTAAAGAAGCATGGTCAGTGAGGGCTTGTACTACTGTATTGTAATGAAGCATGGGCAGTGAGGGCCTGTACTACTGTATAGTAAAGAAGTATGGCCATTGAGGGCTTGTACTACTACATAGTAAAGAAGCATGGGCAGTGAGGGCTGGTACTACTGTATAGTAAAGAAGCATGGACAGTGAGGGCCTGTACTACTGTATAGTAAAGAAGCGTGGGCGGTGAGGGCCGTTACCACTACATAGTAAAGAAGCGTGGGCAGTGAGGGCCTGTACTGCTGTATAGTAAAGAAGTATGGCTATTGAGGGCCTGTACTACTACATAGTAAATAAGCGTGGTCAGTGACGGTCTGTACTACTGTATAGTAAATAAGTATGGCCATTGAGGGCGTGTACTACTACATAGTAAAGAAGCATGGGCAGTGAGGGCATGTACTACTGTATAGTAAAGAAGCATGGACAGTGAGGGCCTGTACTACTGTATAGTAAAGAAGCATGGCCAGTGAGGGTCTGTACTACTGTATAGTAAAGAAGCATGGGCAGTGAGGGCTGGTACTACTGTATAGTAAAGAAGCATGGGCAGTGAGGGCCAGTACTACTGTATAGTAAAGAAGCATGGGCAGTGAGGGCCAGTACTACTGTATAGTAAAGAAGCAGGGGCAGTGAGGGCCAGTACTACTGTATCGTAAAGAAGCAGGGGCAGTGAGGGCCAGTACTACTGTATAGTAAAGAAGCATGGGCAGTGAGGGCCAGTACTACTGTATAATAAAGAAGCATGGGCAGTGAGGGCCAGTACTACTGTATAATAAAGAAGCATGGGCAGTGCGGGTCAGTACTACTGTATAGTAAAGAAGCATGGGGAGTTAGGGCCAGTACTACCCTATAGTAAAGAAGCATGGGCAGTGAGGGTCTGTACTACTGTATAGTAAAGAAGCATGGGCAGCGAGGGCCAGTACTACCGTTTAGTAAAGAAGCATGGGCAGCGAGGGCCAGTACTACCGTTTAGTAAAGAAGCATGGGCAGTGAGGGCCAGTACTACTGTATTGTAAAGAAGCATGGGCAGTGAGGTCCAGTACTACTGTATAGCAAAGAAGCATGGGCAGTGAGGGCTTGTACTACTGTACAGTAAAGAAGCATGGACAGTGAGGGTCTGTACTACTGTACAGTAAAGAAGCATGGGCAGTGAGGGCCAGTACTACTGTAGAGTAAAAAAGCATGGACAGTGAGGGCCAGTACTACTGTATAGTAAAGAAGCATGGGCAGTGAGGCCTTGTACTTCTACAGAGTAAAGAAGCATGGCCAGTGAGGGCCTGTACTACTGTATAGTAAACAAGCATGGGCAGTGAGGGCCAGTACTACTGTATAGTAAAAAGCATGTGCAGTGAGGGTCTGTACTACTGTATAGTAAAGAAGCTTGGACAGTGAGGGCCTTTACTACTGTATAGTAAAGAAGCATGGACAGTGAGGGTCAGTACTACTGTATAGTAAAGAAGCATGGGCAGTGAGGGCCAGTACTACTGTATAGTAAAAAGCATGTGCAGTGAGGGTCTGTACAACTGTATAGTAAAGAAGAATGGGCAGTGAGGGTGAGTACTACTGTATAGTAAAGAAGCTTGGGCAGTGAGGGCCAGTACTACTGTATAGTAAAAAAGCATGGACAGTGAGGGCCAGTACTACTGTATAGTAAAGAAGCATGGGCAGTGAGGCCTTGTACTTCTACAGAGTAAAGAAGCATGGCCAGTGAGGGCCTGTACTACTGTATAGTAAACAAGCATGGGCAGTGAGGGCCAGTACTACTGTATAATAAAAAGCATGTGCAGTGAGGGTCTGTACTACTGTATAGTAAAGAAGCTTGGACAATGAGGGCCTTTACTACTGTATAGTAAAGAAGCATGGACAGTGAGGGTCAGTACTACTGTATAGTAAAGAAGCATGGGCAGTGAGGGCCAGTACTGCTGTATAGTAAAAAGCATGTGCAGTGAGGGTCTGTACTACTGTATAGTAAAGAAGCATGGACATTGAGGGCCAGTACTACTGTACAGTACAGAAGCATGGGCAGTGAAGGCCAGTACTACTGTATAGTAAAGAAACATGGGCAGTGATGGCCTGTACTACTGTATGGTAAAGAAGCATGGGCAGTGAGGGCCAGTACTACTGTATAGTAAAGAAGCATGGGCAGTGAGGGCCGGTACTATTGTATAGTAAAGAAGCATGGACAGTGAGGGCCAGTACTACTGTATAGCAATGAAGCATGGGTAGTGATGGCCAGTACTACTGTATAGTAAAGAAGCATTGGCAGTGAGGGCCAGTACTACTGTATAGTAAAGAAGCATTGGCAGTGAGGGCCAGTAATACTGTATAGTAAAGAAGCATTGGCAGTGAGGGCCAGTAATACTGTATAGTAAAGAAGCATGGTCAGTGAGGGCATGTACTACTGTATCGTAATGAAGCATGGGCAGTGAGGGTCTGTACTACTGTATAGTAAAGAAGCATGGGCAGTGAGGGCCTTTACTACTGTATAGTAAAAAAGCATGGGCAGTGAGGGCCAGTACTACTGTATACTAAAGAAACATGGGCAGTGAGGGCCTGTACTACTGTATAGTAAATAAGCATGGGCAGTGAGGGCCTGTACTACTACATAGTAAAGAAGCATGGGCAGTGACGGCCAGTACTACCGTATAGTAAAGAAGCATGGGCAGTGACGGCCAGTAGTACTGTATAGTAAAGAAGCATGGGCAGTGACGGCCAGTAGTACTGTATAGTAAAGAAGCAAGGACAGTGAGGGCCTGTACTACTGTATAGTAAATAAGTATGGCCATTGAGGGCTTGTACTACTACATAGTAAAGAAGCATGGGCAGTGAGGGCTGGTACTACTGTATAGTAAAGAAGCATGGACAGTGAGGGCCTGTACTGCTGTATAGTAAAGAAGTATGGCCATTGAGGGCCTGTACTACTACATAGTAAAGAAGCATGGCCAGTGAGGGTCTGTACTACTGTATAGTAAAGAAGTATGGCCATTGAGGGCTTGTACTACTACATAGTAAAGAAGCATGGGCACTGAGGGCCTGTACTACTGTATAGTAAAGAAGCATGGACAGTGAGGGCCTGTACTACTGTATAGTAAAGAAGCATGGACAGTGAGGGCCTGTACTACTGTATAGTAAAGAAGCATGGCCAGTGAGGGTCTGTACTACTGTATAGTAAAGAAGCATGGGCAGTGAGGGCTGGTACTACTGTATAGTAAAGAAGCATGGGCAGTGAGGGCCAGTTCTACTGTATAGTAAAGAAGCATGGGCAGTGAGGGCCAGTACTACTGTACAGTAAAGAAGCATGGGCAGTGAGGGCCTGTACTACTATATAGTAAAGAAGCATGGACACTGATGGTCTGTACTACTCTATAGCAAAGAAGCATGGGCAGTGAGGGCAGGTACTACTGTATAGTAAAGAAGCAGGGGCAGTGAGGGCTGGTACTACTGTATAGTAAAGAAGCAGGGGCAGTGAGGGCCAGTACTACTGTATAGTAAAGAAGCATGGGCAGTGAGGGCCAGTACTACTGTATAGTAAAGAAGCATGGGCAGTGAGGGCCAGTACTACTACAGAATAAAGAAGCATGGGCAGTGAGGGCCAGTACGACTGTACAGTAAAGAAGCATGGGCAGTGAGGGCCTGTACTACTGTATAGTAAAGAAGCAGGGGCAGTGAGGGCCTGTACTACTACATAGTAAAGAAGCATGGGCAGTGACGGCCAGTACTACTGTATAGAAAAGAAGCATGGGCAGTGACGGCCAGTAGTACTGTATAATAAAGAAGCATGGGGAGTGAGGGTCAGTACTACTGTATAGTAAAGAAGCACGGACAGTGAGGGCCTGTACTACTGTATAGTAAATAAGTATGGCCATTGAGGGCTTGTACTACTACATAGTAAAGAAGCATGGGCAGTGAGGGCAGGTACTACTGCATAGTCAAGAAGCATGGACAGTGAGGGCCTGTACTACTGTATAGTAAAGAAGCATGGGCGGTGAGGGCCTGTACTACTACATAGTAAAGAAGCGTGGGCAGTGAGGGCCTGTACTGCTGTATAGTAAAGAAGTATGGCCATTGAGGGCCTGTACTACTACATAGTAAAGAAGCATGGCCAGTGAGGGTCTGTACTACTGTATAGTAAAGAAGTATGGCCATTGAGGGCTTGTACTACTACATAGTAAAGAAGCATGGGCAGTGAGGGCCTGTACTACTGTATAGTTAAGAAGCATGGACAGTGAGGGTCTGTACTACTGTATAGTAAAGAAGCATGGGCAGTGAGGGCCAGTACTACTGTACAGTAAAGAAGCAAGGGCAGTGAGGGCCTTTACTACTGTATAGTAAAGAAGCATGGACAGTGATGGCCTGTACTACTCTATAGCAAAGAAGCATGGGCAGTGAGGGCTGGTACTACTGTATAGTAAAGAAGCAGGGGCAGTGAGGGCCGGTACTACTGTATAGTAAAGAAGCATGGGCAGTGAGGGCCAGTACTACTGTATAGTAAAGAAGCATGGGGAGTGAGGGCCAGTACTACCCTATAGTAATGAAGCATGGGCAGTGAGGGTCTGTACTACTATATAGTAAAGAAGCATGGGCAGTGAGGGCCAGTACTACCGTATAGTAAAGAAGCATGGGCAGTGAGGGCCAGTAGTAAAGAAGCATGGGCAGTGAGGGCTAGTACTACTGTATAGTAAAGAAGCAGGGGCAGTGAGGGTCTGTACTACTGTATAGTAAAGAAGCAGGGGCAGTGAGGGTCTGTACTACTGTATAGTAAAGAAGCAGGGGCAGTGAGGGTCTGTACTACTGTATAGTAAAGAAGCAGGGGCAGTGAGGGTCTGTACTAGTGTATAGTAAAGAAGCATGGGCAGTGAGGGTCTGTACTACTGTATAGTAAAGAAGCATGGGCAGTGAGGGTCTGTACTACTGTATAGTAAAAAGCATGGGCAGTGAGGGCCTGTACTACTGTACAGCAAAGAAGCATGGGCAGTGAGGGCCTGTACTACTGTACAGTAAAGAAGCATAGGCAGTGAGGGTCTGTACTACTGTACAGTAAGCATGGGCAGTGAGGGCCAGTACTACTGTATAGTAAAAAAGCATGGACAGTGAGGGCCAGTACTACTGTATAGTAAAGAAGCATGGGCAGTGAGGCCTTGTACTTCTACAGAGTAAAGAAGCATGGCCAGTGAGGGCCTGTACTACTGTATAGTAAACATGCATGGGCAGTGAGGGCCAGTACTACTGTATAGTAAAAAGCATGTGCAGTGAGGGTCTGTACTACTGTATAGTAAAGAATCTTGGAGAATGAGGGCCTTTACTACTGTATAAAGAAGCATGGACAGTGAGGGTCAGTACTACTGTATAGTAAAGAAGCATGGGCAGTGAGGGCCTGTACTACTGTATAGTAAAGAAGCATGGGCAGTGAGAGCCTGTACTACTACATAGTAAAGAAGCATGGGCAGTGAGGGCCGGTAGTACTGTATAGTAAAGAAGCATGGGGAGTGAGGGTCAGTACTACTGTATAGTAAAAAAGCACGGACAGTGAGGGCCAGTACTACTGTATCGTAAAGAAGCAGGGGCAGTGAGGGCCAGTACTACTGTATAGTAAAGAAGCATGGGCAGTGAGGGCCAGTACTACTGTATAATAAAGAAGCATGGGCAGTGAGGGCCAGTACTACTGTATAATAAAGACGGATGGGCAGTGCGGGTCAGTACTACTGTATAGTAAAGCAGCATGGGGAGTTAGGGCCAGTACTACCCTATAGTAAAGAAGCATGGGCAGTGAGGGTCTGTACTACTGTATAGTAAAGAAGCATGGGCAGCGAGGGCCAGTACTACCGTTTAGTAAAGAAGCATGGGCAGCGAGGGCCAGTACTACCGTTTAGTAAAGAAGCATGGGCAGTGAGGGCCAGTACTACTGTATTGTAAAGAAGCATGGGCAGTGAGGGCCAGCACTACTGTATAGCAAAGAAGCATGGGCAGTGAGGGCTTGTACTACTGTACAGTAAAGAAGCATGGACAGTGAGGGTCTGTACTACTGTACAGTAAAGAAGCATGGGCAGTGAGGGCCAGTACTACTGTAGAGTAAAACAGCATGGACAGTGAGGGCCAGTACTACTGTATAGTAAAGAAGCATGGGCAGTGAGGCCTTGTACTTCTACAGAGTAAAGAAGCATGGCCAGTGAGAGCCTGTACTACTGTATAGTAAACAAGCATGGGCAGTGAGGGCCAGTACTACTGTATAGTAAAAAGCATGTGCAGTGAGGGTCTGTACTACTGTATAGTAAAGAAGCTTGGACAGTGAGGGCCTTTACTACTGTATAGTAAAGAAGCATGGACAGTGAGGGTCAGTACTACTGTATAGTAAAGAAGCATGGGCAGTGAGGGCTAGTACTACTGCATAGTAAAAAGCATGTGCAGTAAGGGTCTGTACAACTGTATAGTAAAGAAGCATGGGCAGTGAGGGCCAGTACTACTGTATAGTAAAGAAGCTTGGGCAGTGAGGGCCAGTACTACTGTATAGTAAAGAAGCATGGGCAGTGAGGGCCAGTACTACTGTATAGTAAAGAAGCTTGGGCAGTGAGGCCTTGTACTTCTACAGAGTAAAGAAGCATGGCCAGTGAGGGCCTGTACTACTGTATAATAAACAAGCATGGGCAGTGAGGGCCAGTACTACTGTATAGTAAAAAGCATGTGCAGTGAGGGTCTGTACTACTGTATAGTAAAGAAGCTTGGACAATGAGGGCCTTTACTACTGTATAGTAAAGAAGCATGGACAGTGAGGGTCAGTACTACTGTATAGTAAAGAAGCATGGGCAGTGAGGGCCAGTACTGCTGTATAGTAAAAAGCATGTGCAGTGAGGGTCTGTACTACTGTATAGTAAAGAAGCATGGACATTGAGGGCCAGTACTACTGTATAGTAAAGAAGCATGGGCAGTGAGGGCCAGTACTACTGTATAGTAAAGAAGCATGGGCAGTGAGGGCCAGTACTACTGTATGGTAAAGAAGCATGGGCAGTGAGGGCCAGTACTACTGTATAGTAAAGAAGCATGGGCAGTGAGGGACGGTACTATTGTATAGTAAAGAAGCATGGACAGTGAGGGCCAGTACTACTGTATAGCAATGAAGCATGGGTAGTGATGGCCAGTACTACTGTATAGTAAAGAAGCATTGGCAGTGAGGGCCAGTACTACTGTATAGTAAAGAAGCATTGGCAGTGAGGGCCAGTAATACTGTATAGTAAAGAAGCATGGTCAGTGAGGGCATGTACTACTGTATCGTAATGAAGCATGGGCAGTGAGGGCCTGTACTACTGTATAGTAAAGAAGCATGGGCAGTGAGGGCCTTTACTACTGTATAGTAAAAAAGCATGGGCAGTGAGGGCCAGTACTACTGTATACTAAAGAAGCATGGGCAGTGAGGGCCTGTACTACTGTATAGTAAAGAAGCATGGGCAGTGAGGGCCTGTACTACTACATAGTAAAGAAGCATGGGCAGTGACGGCCAGTACTACTGTATAGTAAAGAAGCATGGGCAGTGACGGCCAGTACTACTGTATAGAAAAGAAGCATGGGCAGTGACGGCCAGTAGTACTGTATAATAAAGAAGCACGGACAGTGAGGGCCTGTACTACTACATAGTAAAGAAGCATGGCCAGTGAGGGTCTGTACTACTGTATAGTAAAGAAGTATGGCCATTGAGGGCTTGTACTACTACATAGTAAAGAAGCATGGGCACTGAGGGCCTGTACTACTGTATAGTAAAGAAGCATGGACAGTGAGGGCCTGTACTACTGTATAGTAAAGAAGCATGGACAGTGAGGGCCTGTACTACTGTATAGTAAAGAAGCATGGCCAGTGAGGGTCTGTACTACTGTATAGTAAAGAAGCATGGGCAGTGAGGACTGGTACTACTGTATAGTAAAGGAGCATGGGCAGTGAGGGCCAGTACTACTATATAGTAAAGAAGCATGGGCAGTGAGGGCCAGTACTACTGTACAGTAAAAAAGCATGGGCAGTGAGGGCCTGTGCTACTGTATAGTAAAGAAGCATGGACACTGATGGTCTGTACTACTCTATAGCAAAGAAGCATGGGCAGTGAGGGCCGGTACTACTGTATAGTAAAGAAGCAGGGGCAGTGAGGGCCGGTACTACTGTATAGTAAAGAAGCAGGGGCAGTGAGGGCCGGTACTACTGTATAGTAAAGAAGCAGGGGCAGTGAGGGCCGGTACTACTGTATAGTAAAGAAGCATGGGCAGTGAGGGCCAGTACTACTGTATAGTAAAGAAGCATGGGCAGTGAGGGCCAGTACTACTACAGAATAAAGAAGCATGGGCAGTGAGGGCCAGTGCTACTGTACAGTAAAGAAGCATGGGCAGTGAGGGCCTGTACTACTGTATAGTAAAGAAGCATGGACAGTGATGGCCTGTACTACTCTATAGCAAAGAAGCATGGGCAGTGAGGGCCGGTACTACTGTATAGTAAAGAAGCAGGGGCAGTGAGGGCCTGTACTACTACATAGTAAAGAAGCATGGGCAGTGACGGCCAGTACTACTGTATAGTAAAGAAGCATGGGCAGTGAGGGCCGGTAGTACTGTATAGTAAAGAAGCATGGGGAGTGAGGGTCAGTACTCCTTATAGTAAAGAAGCACGGACAGTGAGGGCCTGTACTACTGTATAGTAAAGAAGTATGGCCATTGAGGGCTTGTACTACTACATAGTAAAGAAGCATGGGAAGTGAGGGCTGGTACTACTGTATAGTAAAGTAGCATGGACAGTGAGGGCCTGTACTACTGTACAGTAAAGAAGCATGGGCGGTGAGGGCTTGTACTACTACATAGTAAAGAAGCGTGGGCAGTGAGGGCCTGTACTGCTGTATAGTAAAGAAGTATGGCCATTGAGGGCCTGTACTACTACATAGTAAAGAAGCATGGCCAGTGAGGGTCTGTACTACTGTATATAAAGAAGTATGGCCATTGAGGGCTTGTACTACTACTACATAGTAAAGAAGCATGGGCAGTGAGGGCCTGTACTACTGTATAGTAAAGAAGCATGGACAGTGAGGGCCTGTACTACTGTATAGTAAATAAGCATGGACAGTGAGGGTCTGTACTACTGTATAGTAAAGAAGCATGGGCAGTGAGGGCCAGTACTACTGTACAGTAAAGAAGCAAGGGCAGTGAGGGCCTTTACTACTGTATAGTAAAGAAGCATGGACAGTGATGGCCTGTACTACTCTATAGCAAAGAAGCATGGGCAGTGAGGGCCGGTACTACTGTATAGTAAAGAAACAGGGGCAGTGAGGGCCAGTACTACTGTATAGTAAAGAAGCATGGGCAGTGAGGGCCAGTACTACTGTATAGTAAAGAAGCATGGGGAGTGAGGGCCAGTACTACCCTATAGTAAAGAAGCATGGGCAGTGAGGGTCTGTACTACTGTATAGTAAAGAAGCATGGGCAGTGAGGGCCAGTACTACCATATAGTAAAGAAGCATGGGCAGTGAGGGCCAGTAGTAAAGAAGCATGGGCAGTGAGGGCTAGTACTACTGTATAGTAAAGAAGCAGGGGCAGTGAGGGTCTGTACTACTGTATAGTAAAGAAGCAGGGTCTGTACTACTGTATAGTAAAGAAGCAGGGGCAGTGAGGGTCTATACTACTGTATAGTAAAGAAGCATGGGCAGTGAGGGTCTGTACTACTGTATAGTAAAGAAGCATGGGCAGTGAGGGTCTGTACTACTGTATAGTAAAAAGCATGGGCAGTGAGGGCCTGTGCTACTGTACAGCAAAGAAGCATGGGCAGTGAGGGTCTGTACTACTGTACAGTAAAGAAGCATAGGCAGTGAGGGTCTGTACTACTGTACAGTAAGCATGGGCAGTGAGGGCCAGTACTACTGTATAGTAAAAAAGCATGGACAGTGTGGGCCAGTACTACTGTATAGTAAAGAAGCATGGGCAGTGAGGCCTTGTACTTCTGCAGAGTAAAGAAGCATTGGCAGTGAGGGCCGGTACTATTGTATAGTAAAGAAGCATTGGCAGTGAGGGCCAGTACTACTGTATAGTAAAAAGCATGTGCAGTGAGGGTCTGTACTACTGTATAGTAAAGAATCTTGGAGAATGAGGGCCTTTACTACTGTATAAAGAAGCATGGACAGTGAGGGTCAGTACTACTGTATAGTAAAGAAGCATGGGCAGTGAGGGCCTGTACTACTGTATAGTAAAGAAGCATGGGCAGTGAGAGCCTGTACTACTACATAGTAAAGAAGCATGGGCAGTGAGGGCCAGTAGTACTGTATAGTAAAGAAGCATGGGGAGTGAGGGTCAGTACTACTGTATAGTAAAGAAGCACGGACAGTGAGGGCCTGTACTACTGTATAGTAAAGAAGCATGGGCAGTGAGGGCCGGTACTACTGTATAGTAAAGAAGCATGGGCAGTGAGGGCCATTACTACTGCATAGTAAAGAAGCATGGGCAGTGAGGGCCGGTACTATTGTATAGTAAAGAAGCATTGGCAGTGAGGGCCAGTAATACTGTATAGTAAAGAAGCATGGTCACTGAGGGCTTGTACTACTGTATCGTAACGAAGCATGGGCAGTGAGGGCCTGTACTACTGTATAGTAAAGAAGTATGGCCATTGAGGGCTTGTACTACTACATAGTAAAGAAGCATGGGCAGTGAGGGCTGGTACTACTGTATAGTAAAGAAGCATGGACAGTGAGGGCCTGTACGGCCTGTACTACTGTATAGTAAAGAAGCATGGGCAGTGAGGGCCTGTACTACTGTATAGTAAAGAAGCATGGACAGTGAGGGCCTGTACTACTGTATAGTAAAGAAGCGTGGGCGGTGAGGGCCTGTACCACTACATAGTAAAGAAGCGTGGGCAGTGAGGGCCTGTACTGCTGTATAGTAAAGAAGCAGGGGAAGTGAGGGCCGGTACTACTACATAGTAAAGAAGCGTGGCCAGTGAGGGTCTGTACTACTGTATAGTAAAGAAGTATGGCCATTGAGGGCGTGTACTACTACATAGTAAAGAAGCATGGGCAGTGAGGGCCTGTACTACTGTATAGTAAAGAAGCATGGACAGTGAGGGCCTGTACTACTGTATAGTAAAGAAGCATGGCCAGTGAGGGTCTGTACTACTGTATAGTAAAGAAGCATGGGCAGTGAGGGCTGGTACTACTGTATAGTTAAGAAGCATGGGCAGTGAGGGCCAGTACTACTGTATAGTAAAGAAGCATGGGCAGTGAGGGCCAGTACTACTGTACAGTAAATAAGCATGGGCAGTGAGGGCCTGTACTACTGTATAGTAAAGAAGCATGGACAGTGATGGCCTGTACTACTCTATAGTAAAGAAGCATGGGCAGTGAGGGCCGGTACTACTGTATAGTAAAGAAGCATGGGCAGTGAGGGCCAGTACTACTGTATAATAAAGAAGCATGGGCAGTGAGGGTCAGTACTACTGTACAGTAAAGAAGCATGGGGAGTTAGGGCCAGTACTACCCTATAGTAAAGAAGCATGGGCAGTGAGGGCCAATACTACTGTATAGTAAAGAAGCATGGGCAGTGAGGGTCAGTACTACTGTATAGTAAAGAAGCATGGGCAGTGAGGTCCAGTACTACTGTATAGTAAAGAAGCATGGGCAGTGAGGGCCAGTACTACTGTATAGTAAAAAGCATGTGCAGTGAGGGTCTGTACTACTGTATAGCAAAGAAGCATGGGCAGTGAGGGCTTGTACTACTGTACAGTAAAGAAGCATGGACAGTGAGGGCCAGTACTACCCTATAGTAAAGAAGCATGGGCAGTGAGGGTCTGTACTACTGTATAGTAAAGAAGCATGGGCAGTGAGGTCCAGTACTACTGTATAGTAAAGAAGCATGGGCAGTGAGGGCCAGTACTACTGTATAGTAAAGAAGCATGGGCAGTGAGGGCCGGTACTACTGTATAGTAAAAAGCATGTGCAATGTGGGTCTGTACTACTGTATAGTAAAGAAGCTTGGACAGTGAGGGTCAGTACTACTGTATAGTAAAGAAGCATGGGCAGTGAGGGCCAGTACTACTGTATAGTAAAAAGCATGTGCAGTGAGGGTCTGTACTACTGTATAGTAAAGAAGCATGAGCAGTGAGGGCCAGTACTACTGTATAGTAAAGAAGCATGGGCAGTGAGGGCCAGTACTACTGTATAGTAAAGAAGCATGGGCAGTGAGGGCCAGTACTACTGTATAGTAAAGAAGCATGGGCAGTGAGGGCCAGTACTACTGTATAGTAAAGAAGCATGGGCAGTGAGGACCACTACTACTGTATAGTAAAGAAGCATGGGCAGTGAGGGCCTGTACTACTGTATAGTAAAGAAGCATGGACAGTGAGGGCCAGTACTACTGTATAGTAAAGAAGCATGGGCAGTGAGGGCCAGTACTACTGTATAGTAAAGAAGCATGGGCAGTGAGGGCCAGTACTACTGTATAGTAAAGAAGCATGGGCAGTGAGGGCCAGTACTACTGTATAGTAAAGAAGCATGGGCAGTGAGGGCCAGTACTACTGTATAGTAAAGAAGCATGGGCAGTGAGGGCCAGTACTACTGTATAGTAAAGAAGCATGGGCAGTGAGGGCCAGTACTACTGTATAGTACAGAAGCATGGGCACTGAGGGCCAGTACTACTGTATAGTAAAGAAGCATGGGCAGTGAGGGCCAGTACTACTGTATAGTAAAGAAGCATGGACAGTGAGGGCTGGTACTACTGTATAGTAAAGAAGCATGGGCAGTGAGGGCCAGTACTACTGTACAATAAAGAAGCATGGGCAGTGTGGGTCAGTACTATTGTATAGTAAAGAAGCATGGGCAGTGAGGGCCGGTAGTACTGTATAGTAAAGAAGCATGGAAAGTGTGGGCAGAGCAGCTCAGGAAGGTAGAGGTGATGGAGATGAAGTGCCTGAGGTGAGTGGTAGGATGCACACTGTGGAACAGATGAAAAAATGAGGTCATAAGAGCAGAAATCCCAAGAAATTCCAATTGCAGAGAAGGTCAGAGTACAAGTGCAAGAAAGTAGAAGACAACCTGGTGAAGATGATTTGGGACCAACAGGAAGAAGGCAAGACGAAATGAAGGCATCCAGCAAAGAGATGGATGTATTGTGTGACAGAAGCCTGCAATCGTCGAACATTGTTGTCAAAGTAGATAGAAGAGTGACAATAGATCAACAAGAGAGAGCCACAGTTGATGTGACACCCCGAGTTCATGAAGAAAATGGAAAAATGGGGGTTATGATGAAAAACAGCTATTAATGGCAACCTCATACTCCTATTTGGTAATGGCTTAATGATAAAGTAATTTCCTTTACTAAACTGACAAGATTACATTTTACACTAGATATCTTTTTTAAATGGGCAGGCAATGACTTTCAATTTGTACAGTTTTTGGAAAGTGTGTTCTTGTTTTTTTATGTTTGTAGGAAAAACGGGTACTGGAGAATTTTGAACATTACACAGCCGTACTATGTTCACCATACTGATCACTACTACAGTAGCCTTATCTGTATGGGTAGATTACCTTAGCTAACTACAACTGGGAGGTGAAAGGAGGAGTGTCCATGAGCCCCTGGAGAATGGCCCTAGCAAAGCTTAATCTGGAACTAGAGAAGGAATCGGGCTTATAGAGCTTTGTAAAAGTATGCACACTGCACCAACCAGCAGTTTACAGAATACTTCTCGAATCCAACCCTTTCTAAAAAGTTACAGATGAAGCCAAGACCTTGGTAGAGTGGGCCTTGACCCTGCCTGAAATTATTTTGTTACAGTAAGTATAACAAAAGGTAATAGCTTACACACACATTGGAATATGTCTGTTTTAACACAAATTGTCCCTTCTTCTCTTCACAAGAAAGGAACAGTTGATCCAAAGATATGTAAGATTTAGTTCTGCATGTTAGTATAAATTGTCTGTGGACATCATTGTATGGAGTATCCTTTCTCCCTCATTTTAGGTTCAGGAAATAAAATGGGGAGATAGCTTAGCTTAAAGTAAACTCAGACACCACTTTAGGCATAAAAGAAGAATTAGTTCTCAAAGAAATCCTGTCCCTATGGAAAATGAGATAGGATTGACTCACCATAAGAGCTTGCGACTCAGATATCCTTCTTGCAGAGGTCAGAGCAATCAGTAAAACTGTTTCCCAGGTAAAGAACCTCAAGTCAGCCAGAATAGCTGGTTCAGGTGGAACAACTGTTAGCTTCTCTAACACAAAATTAAAATCTCAGGGAGGGGCCACCAGTTTTCTGAGATGGCTCTTACGCAAAACTGCTTTCAAAAACATTGTGACATGAGACTGCCTTAAAAGAGGGGGATCCATGGGCAAACATGCTGAAATGGCTGACAAATTAACCTTGACAGAGGAATGAGAAATGCCATAGAATAGTAACTCACAGAAATACTGTAGAACAAGAGAACGACTACCCCAAAACGGTGCTGGTTATGTTGTTGGCAGCAACTAGAAAACCTTTTCCATTTGCTAATGTACTATTTTCTAGTAGCAGTCTTTCTTGCCTCCATTAGTACCAGCTGCATGTCCTCAGTAATCTGATGCCTAAAAGGAATTAAGACTCTATCTTCCAGGCACTCAACTGAAGTTGACTGATGTCAGGGTGCATCAAACCTTCTTGTTCTTGTGTGAGTATATCCAGTATGTAAAGAATCTTGTGGTAATTGCCCCTGGCCATTTCCAAAATAAGAGAGAACCACGGTCGTCTGAGTCAGAAGTAAGTCACGACAATGATCATGGGGATTCCTTCCGAGTCTTTAGTAGTACCCTGGACATATGTGGAAAGGGTGGAAAAGCATACAGGAACACTTTTGTCCATGGAAAAGAAAATGCATCTGTTTTTCAGGCCTTCTTGCATGAAGTCTTGGAACAGAATCTTGCCAGTTTATTATTCAAAGCAGAAGCAAGGAGGCCTACCTGAGGAACTTCTCACAAAATGATCAAACCTTGGAAGACCCCCTTGCTCTACTTTCCATTTATGGTGTATGCACTGGTCCTGTTCAGCTTGCCTGCCACACAAGTTTGCTCTGATGGAATGTAGGATGCTTGTGGAGTGAGACTGTGCTGTCAAGCAATGTCCCAAGCTAACATGGTTAATCTGCACAGGGGGTACAACCTGGGTCCCTCTTGCCTGCTGATGTACCATATGACTGTGGTATCATATGTCACCACTTGAAGAGGTCCTGGGGACCAAAGATGGTTCAGAGAGTTGAGTGCCTTGATCTGGGAAAGCATCTGTTTGATATTTATGTGCTTGCATCTGTCCTTGGTGTCCCACACACCCTGCACTTTTATCCCTCCTGAAACTGTTCTCCAAGTAAAGTCCAAAGTGCCTGTGGTGTCTGACTGCTTTGGATCATGGTTTAAAAGGGTAGACTTGGATTTAAGGATACCTGTTGTCTCCATCAAAAGATTTCTCTTCTGACAAATCCAGCACTAGCATTTGAAAAGATAAACGGTGCTGACGCTGGGACCAAAGAGATTTCTGATATCACTGTATCTTTCTCATGTCAAGTCTTGCTAGTGTTATCATGAGACCCAAAATCCTGAGGTATTCCCTAGCAGTGTCCAAAGTTTGAGTGGAAAACCATATATACATACACACACACATATATATATATATATATATATATATATATATGGGTTTAGGACACATGCTCGACTAGCATATGTCCGAATCACAAAACATCGAACACATACACGAAAGTGCTTAACATCGAAAAGCTCCTAAATGCTTTATCCCATGCATGGGACCTCTCAAATTATCTATGGTATCATTCCAGTTATTCTCATTAGGGGTAATATATAATTATTGACTATGGGTTGGGTAAGGCCAACCTATAACCAAATGGGATAGGTTATTTTGAGTATAAAAAGGAAAACTGGCTAAGCCTAAAATGGTCTGGAAGGGCAGCAATCCTAGTACTCACCTATGAACCTATAAGAAAGACTTTTGAATGTTCTCGAAATCCCAGTTTATGTATGAGATCTCTCATCCAAGAGACAGAGAGATTCTAACACTTTGAAAAAGATTTTGCAAAGATAAAATAAATGTCTAAATATGGATACCCTGTAGTCTGTAATGAGGTATAACACTATGTGAACACTCTTGGTGCAGTGGGTAGTCTAAAGGCTATAACAGACAACTGATAATGTGAACCAGATACACAAAAACCTTAAGAAATGTCTGGATGAATAAGACTGTGATGACAAGCATCTTTTCAGCCCAGTGTTGCCAAGAAACTTGAAAGAGTAAGAAAAGGTAACAAGTTGTAAAGTGGCATCATTTTGAATTTGGGAACTATCACAAACAGGCTTAGAAAAGAAAGATCCAGAACTGGTCTTCAGGCATTTTCTTTCATTGGCACTAGGAACCGTACCAAAAATCCCTTCACACCTGGGAAGGTAAAACCTGTTCAATCAGTCATTAGGACAGCATGTGATGAAGAAGTGGAAATAAGAGAGTCTGATCTGGAGAATAAGGAATGACTCCCCCCCTGGAAAAGAGAAATGTCTTCCCTCTGCCATCTGTAACTGATGAATGATCTTCAAAACCCATTTTCTGAAACAAACTGTTGCCAAAGAGAAAATGAAAATTCAGACTTTATAGAAGGAAAAAAAAATGAGGGCCAGGGTGGGGGGGGGGGACACAAGATCTCTAACAGTCATTCAGACTTGCTGGTCTGTCCGTGGTTTGGAAGTTTTGATGCTTCTGTTTGGAACCCCTTCCCATTACTTCTTAAAAGTCTGTTTAGCTGTATTTTGTTGAAACAGATTATTCTTTTTTTTTTTGCCAAAATTTGATGGAGATGGAAAATCCATGGGAAATTTTGAAAAAGGAGAGCTGAAAATCTTTAGAGATTTCCTAGCTCACCTTGTCCCTTTCATCACACTTTTTGTTTGCCTTTGCAGCAGATGGGCCAAACACAAAATCTCTATCCAAGGTAGAATTTAAAATCTCATTTTTAGCATCATCTGAGGTAAGAATGCAGCCATACAAACCTCCTGAAAACAGTACCAGTGACCATCGCCCTGGAAAAAGTATCAATAGAGTCATATACTCACAGCGTAAACAATGAGCAGTGACCTGTGCAATAGAAGAACCTGTTATTTAAAGCTCATTTTTCCACACAAGAAGAAACTGCAGATAAAACACTCCTTATACTTTCACAATTTCTCAAAACACAAGAAGAAACTGCAGATAAAACACTCCTTATACTTTCACAATTTCTCAAAACACAAGAAGAAACTGAAGATAAAACACTCCTTATACTTTCACAATTTCTCAAAACAAACTAACATATGAGCCTGAGAATTCAAAATTCTGAAAATCAATGTTGCAGAAGTATACAGTTTTTTTCCCCATACTTATCAATAATTTTCCCATCCTTATCAGAAAGAGTACGACGTGAATTAACTAAGTGCTTAGCAGCAGTGGGATCAACTAAACTTACAGCTGCTAGATCAAGTTTGGTAGTAGTCTTCAAAAAATTTTAAAGACTGAGGAACTTTGTATATGCTATCTGCCTTTTTATGGGCAGCTGGCTGACTATCTGGAAAAATGCAGGCAGTAGAACACACATCCTCTAAAGCAGACAAAAACAGGAGGAATGGGTGTAGGTTCTGGAATATCCTTCTTTAACAACTCAGGCACTGATATACCTCAGTGTTCTCCCACTGAAAACACTGGCACATTCGAGCAATATTCTCAGAGAAAGAGAAACTCTAACAGGGAGAATTAGAAATTGAGCTCTCCTCTGAGTCTGAATTAGAAATCTGAGGAGAAAACCCTGTATCTGCCCCCAATCTTAAATCTCTTCAGGAAAAGATGAATCTCCCTTTTGTTTACCAGAAACGACTTTACAACAAGGATCAATAGCCTGAATTAAACACTGAGCCAGACCCAGTAAACTACTCATATCCAAAGAAAGCTGAGGAAGAATAGATAAATGTTTATTTTCTATTCCTTTTTCACAGAAAAATGTGGCCAAAAATGTTACTAATGGCAGCATCTGCTTCCCCAGGGATGGGCACAGCATTCTGATACAACAGGGAAACCTTCCCCATTCCCTCTCCCAGGATTGACAAGACTGGCTCTCCCTTGCCCAAAGAAGGGACCCCCAACAGTTGCAGAGGATGTGGCTAACCCCCTTGTCCATAGTGGTTGTAGGTGCTACACCAGAGGGATTCCAGGGTATAAGATGAGTGGGCTGAGGTACAGCAAATGATCGCAGCAGAGTCATCCACCTGCAGCTAAGGCAAAATGGCAGTCTGCTGTAATGGTTGCTTAATATTTTCTTTTTGTGGCTGCAAGATGAACTGACCATGGGACCGGTAGTCTGTTTCATGGTTAAGGCAAAATGGAGTAGGCAAGCAAAAACTGTCAGTAAATGCAACTAGTCCACAAAAGTTACTTTTTTTGACTGAAAAGCACAGTAAAATGCACTTTATAACACTTCAGCCCTACAAAAGTAAAATACATTTCTCCACAGAAAAAATGCTTTCAGTTACTTAACACCACTTTTAAACTGATAGAATAAATGAGCACTCTGTTTAAAAGTACACTACGGTCTCGCGATAGTCCAGTAAAACACAACACTCCTGGCTTTAAAACAAACTTTCCTGATGGGGGAAAGCAAGAAAACATGAACAAAGTAAAGAAAATGGAAGTTTTTACCCCCCCAGGGGAACTTACCTGCCCAGCAAAGGAAAGCATAACCCAACTGTCGATCCTTGAAAGCCTCACGGGAGCATACTCTTCAGTGACAGTAAAACTCTGAAGGTCTCTGCACCCAAACTTGTCTTTTAGTCAGCTCTTTTGGACATGTGCTGGAGTATCTATGATTAGACAGAGGGGCAAAGGCAGTTCTTGCACTATCCCAAGTCTGTTACCAGGTTTTAGGGAAGGGGCAAAGCACCCTCATAGTTGCCTGCATGATGATCTCCTTGGACAGTATAATGTCTGATCAAGGAAAGGCTTAATGGTTCCATTAATGGCTGGCAGGCACAGGGGCAAAAATCATATAGAATATCCATTAAGATAACTCTTTGTAATGTTAGTGATTGTTAGTTACATGGTTTCTATATAAATGCATTTAAGATTTTTTTAAGTGTTCTTTTTTCTTTGATGAAGTCTCAAGTTATTTTGCAGATGAAAGCACTTGATGGTTTTTAGTAAG
Organism: Protopterus annectens; assembly: GCF_019279795.1. Taxonomy (NCBI): domain Eukaryota; kingdom Metazoa; phylum Chordata; order Ceratodontiformes; family Protopteridae; genus Protopterus; species Protopterus annectens. Next base: position 43,040,819 of record NC_056745.1, read on the forward strand.
AATGGTTTCTGGACTGTGAATCTTTTGCTGTTCCTCTGATTCAGTTTTATGACTGGCTTACAGATGTATTTGACAGGGGAATATCCATAAACGTAGTCTATCTGGACTTCACAGAGAGCTCTGACTCAGTTCTACAGGAGGCTGGTAGTTAAAGTGAAGGGATGATGGAAGGACTAAGACTAACTTGACAGCTGTATGGCTGAAAAGTAGGGCACAGATGGTTCCAGTAAGATGGAGAGTTTCAGGAATTAGAAAACTGACAAATACAAAATAGGTCCATCCTGGGTACAGTACTGTTCAACGTATTTGTCTCAGACACATCTGAGGGAACAGAGAACTGGATCGACTTCTATGCTGATAACTCAAGGATGAAGCACTGTAGGTTGGGGGGAAAGGCTAAAGTAGTGGTCAATTCAATGCAAACAACTGCAAAGTAATGAATTTTAGCCACAACAACAGTAGTGTGAATCATCAGGTGGGGAAGTAGAACTGATGGCAACAGAACAGGAAAAAGATCTTATTTTGTTGACCACACACCCAGAACAGACTCTTGGGAGGACAGTGAAAGGGCAGCGGCAAAAGCAAGCAGAATGCTGAGATCTGTGCACTGTGGGAAGATATCAAAAGCAAAGACATAATGCTTCTACCCTCCAGTGTCATGATCAGACCACACCTTTAGTACAGCATGTAGTGCTAGTGTACATGCAGGAAAGGGGAGATTAAACATTGGAAGGAATCCAGAGAAAAGCTACTAGTATCTACAGGATGGAGAGGAAAATTATGACTAGAGGTTAGAGGAGATAGAGCTCCTCTCATTATGACCATCAGAGACGAGGGGAGACACAATCAATGTCTGGAAGTTGTGAAAGGGTCATTGAGGATATAAAAAGAGGTACTTCAGGGTGACATAACATTAGCAGGAGATATAAATGTGGCTGTCAGTACATTTTCAGATGTCATATCTAAACTGCATCCACAATTTAGATCTGCAAATCATAAAGGGACTGGGTTAAGGGTGCAGGATTTCCATTCGACATATGTATACTGCCATTTATACAACCATCAGGAAACTTATGCACTTCATTGTCAGTGGGGATCTCCCATAATCTACGTTTATTTTACTTAACATTTGTTAACCTTATAGGTAGATCAGTCCAAACTGATTCTAAGTTATAACTAAGGCCATAAGGCAAACAGAGCTACATACAGCTAGTTAACACAATCAATATAATGTTCACATAAAATATTGTTTTACAAAATACACAGAGTATACAGAGCATAACATGAACATCATAAAATAGAGATTAGCTAATATGGTCTTTATTCAATATGCAGTAGTTCACAGAGGGTGTGGCTACATCCCTAATGCAAAAAGACAGAGTATGGAAAGACCAAAGTGAATAGACCAAATGTAAAAAACCTGGAGCATATGTAGCTGAAAAGTAAAATGCTGAAGATATCAGTGTGTAAAATAATGAAATACTAGACGTTAACAATATCAGTAAATACTAGACGTTAATAATATCAGTCTGCTTCCTTGCAAATCTATAAACCTTGACAACTGGAGGCTGTAATCTCCACCAGCTTCCCTGTCCTTAGTCAAGTACCAAGTGGACAAGATTTATGCTCATCAGGTAGACTGCCTTTAGCTGCAGCTCATCAACCACGATTGTCAACTAAAAATTAACGCTAGTGCAGTTTGTATTAATTTGTAATAGTATGCCAGCAGTCAGAGTTTTGGGGGTTTTCAATTTTCTCTGAGGTTGTACGATCCTGGAGTTAGCATACATACATAAGAATGATGTGACAGGCAAATCCCCCCATGGAATCTGCGGGGGCTTTTGCTCCCATACAAAAAAGCTTTTTTCTTCACATGATTAAAGCTTCTTCAAATCGATTGTTTTGTCCAGCTCAAGTTACAATCAATGTCGACTCTATCAAAAGTAGTGGAAACATCGCTGCCAATACAGAAGACTGTATTAATGTCAAAGTCAAATGTGACTACAATACTGAAAAACTCTACACCTAGAAACTTGCATAGAATGTACAAAACACTGTCAATGAAAAAAATCAATGACAAAAGTTAATGCAGACAAAACTTCTCAAATTCACAAAATTTCTCTAATGTAAAGTGCTATGGAGATGTACAGTAGACACCATCTTACCTGGCCTTGCTTTAACCGGACTCCTGTTTAACTGGCTATCAAATTTCTGCCATAGCCCTAGCAAAAGACAACAGAGAAGAATGACACTTCCACCACCTCTGGGCTAAATAATGACAGACGTTTGAGTTTTAGGCTTCCTATTTTATTTATTTATTTTATTTTACATTTGTTGACTGAGCTAGTCTAACTGGATATGTCCATTTTCAGTAGAGGCCCAAGGAGAAAAGCTCAGAGAAAAGAACAGTTTATACAAAGAATACAAACCGCAAATAGATAACTATACATTCATAACGTTTTGATAACTGTACATTCATAACGTTTTGATAACTGCACATTCATAACGTTTTGATAAAGTACAGTTTTGTACCTACCATAAATGTAGATGTTCGAGGATCCACATTGCTGCAGTCCTAACTATTGGGTAGTCCGCTGTCCAGTCATAACGTTTTGATGACTATACATTCATAAAACATTTTGATAACTATACATTCATAACGTTTTGATAACTGTACATTCATAACGTTTTGATAACTATACATTCATAACCTTTTGATAAATATACATTCATCTACAGATGTTATACAAAGAATACAAACAGCCAATAGATACCTGCACCAAAAATTTTAATAACTGTATATACAAAATATCAGCATATAACCTCACCTACACATAACCCCTAAACACAGAGGATAACTGTACATTCATAATCTTTGATAACTGCAGCAATGTGGATCCTCGAACATCTACATTCATAACGTTTTGAAAACTGTACTATGTTCTTCATTTATAACATTGCTGCAGTCCTAACTATTGGGTAGAATCCCAAAGCAGAGGTAAGGGAGGCTGGCAAATCATAAAGAAGCAGGAGCTGACAACATGCCTTGCAAAATAGCTGTGGCAAAACCAGCCCTAGACTTAGAGTAGAGAGGAAGGTGATAATGCTTAGAGAAAGTATGCACTGAACTCCAAGTAGCTGCCTCCAAAATATCCTTAGTTGCCACCCCTTAGAAATGCTGTTGAAGTGGCAGTAGCCCTAGTGGAATGAGGCCTAATCCCAGCTGGAATCTCCTTGCCATGATGGGAATAACAAAATGCAATGCAAAACCCAATCCACCTAGAAATAGTTTGTTTTGACACAGGCTTGCCCAGCGAACTCAAAGCAAAAGAAACAAACAACTGCTGAGACTGCCTAAAATCCTTAGTCCTGCTTAAATAATAACGCAATTGCCTGTGTACATCTAAAGTGTGCAAAATCTTTTCCCCTTTATTTTGGGGGTCTGCATAAAAAGTAGGCAAATGAATAGTTTGGTTTAAAGCCACACTAGAAACCACCTTAGGCATAAAGGAAAAATTAGTACGTAATGATACCCTATCCTTATGGAAAATCAAAAAGGGCTGTACTGCCATAAGGGCCTGCAACTCAGACACCCTTCTTGCAGAAGTAATAGCCAACAGAAAAGCAGTCTTCCATGACAAGTATTTCAATTCAGCAGTAGCCGCAGGCTCAAAAGGTTGTAGAGTAAGTTTTCCAACACAAAATTGAGATCCCAAGCAGGAGTAGGAGCTCTACGTGGGGGTCTTATATTCTTTGCCCTCTAAGAAACTGCTTGAACAAAGGATGCGAAACAATGGTGGGTCACAATCATAGTGAGCTGAAATTGCTGCAGCATGAATCTTAATGGAAGAGAAGGACAAACCTTTGTCCAATAACTCACAGTAAGATATTGAAGAGCCACACTCAAATTAGGCTCAGAAATCTCCAAATTCTTTGCTGTACTCCAAAATAAAAACCTCTTCCATTTTCTGCGTACACTTTCCTTGTACTAGGTCTTCTAGCTTCCATAATCACATTTAAAACTTGTTGAGGAAGTTGAGACCTGCTGTGTTTCAACACAGAATATGCCAGGCTGTTAGATGAAGAGAGTGAAGCTTGACATTGAGCAGATGACCGTCCTTCTGAGATAACAGATGTGGAATCAAAGGTAAAGGCCATGGAGGCTTCCTTACCAGACTCCTTAGTAGTGGGTACCAGTGTTGCCGAGGCCAATCTGGAGCTATTAAAATCATCCTTGGCTTGTCTTGTCTGACCTTTAAGAGCACCTTTGGAAGAAGAGGCAGAGGTGGAAAGGTATACACATGAAGATTTTTCCAACTGAAAGAAAGAGCATCCACTTTCAAGCTGTGTGATGAAACCCCTTTGTGCAAAACTTTGGCAGCTGGTGGTTTAGTGGAGAAGCGAACAGATCTATGTCTGGAGTTCCCCATGACACTGTCAATTTCTGAAACACATGAAGATCCAGTTTCCACTCGTGGGGATCCATGATTTGTCTGCTTAACACATCTGCTAAGGAGTTCTGTGCTCCCGGCAGAAACCTTGCCTGAAGAGTTAGTTGCAAGCTGAGCGCAGTCTCCCATAAAATCATTGCTTGCCTGCATAGAGGATAAGAATGTGTTCCCCTTGTTTGTTGATGTACCACATGACAGTTGTGTTGTCTGTTAGAATCAACACCTGCCCTGGAAGAAGTAACTCCTTGAAAGCCATTAATGCAAACTGGACTGCTAACATCTCCTTCATGTTGATATGTAGATGCTGTAGTCTGGCAGGCCACTTGTCTTGTATCCACTTTCCATTTAGATGAGCTCCCAAGCAATGTCCGAGGCATCTGTCGTTAAAATCTGACTCGCCTCTGGCCGGGTCACAGAGAGTCCCTTGTTTAGGTGACATTCCTGAGCCCACCACAAAAATTCTTTTTGAAGGCAAGGTATTATTTGAATGACAGTGTCCAAATCCTGGCAGTGCTGTGTCCATACATTTTTGAGATACCATTGCAGCTTCCTCATATGCAGTTTGGCATTGGGAAGCACCAGAATACAAGATGCCAAGAACCCTAATGCTTGAAGGACTGTCCTTGCAGTCAGCACGGACTGATGAGATAGTTGATGGAAGTAAAGGGATAGACTCTTTTGTTTGTCCGGGGTTAAAAAGGCCATCTGGGCTGCTGTATTCAGTCTCACACCCAGAAAGCACATGTCTTGAGAGGGTACTAGACTGGACTTTATTTCGTTCACAGAATACCCTAGGCATCTTAGCACTGCTATAACATATTCCAGATGCTGTAGAAGGTCTTCCTTTTCTTGAGCCAGAATCAGGCAGTCGTCCAAGTAAGGATAGATTTGAATTCCTTTTAGCCTGAAGTAAGCTATCACTGGAGCCAGAACCTTCGTGAATACTCTGGGCGCAGTAGATAAGCCAAAGGGCAATGCAGAGAACTGATAATGCGAATTTCCAGCTCGAAAACGCAGATACTTCCTGCAACTTAGTCTTATAGGCACATGAAGGTAAGCTTCCTTGAGATCTAAAGTTACCATCCAGTGATCTTTGCCCAGCAGAGGTAAAAGCTGTTGTAACGTCAACATCTTGAACTTGGGAATGTCCAGATAAGTGTTGAGGATAGATAAATCCAAAATTGGTCTCCACGTGTTCCCCTTCTTTGGTACTAGGAACAGGCGAGAATAAAATCCTAGGCCCTTTCTGATACAGGGACTGGCTGAATGGCCCCTATTTGGAGTAACAGAGAAATTTGCTTGTGAGCCTCTTTCCTTTGTGGAGGAGGAACGTCTGGCATGCCTTTGAAAGGGGGCAATGTATGGAAATAAAACCTGTAACCGTGGTGAATGATATCCAACACCCATCTGTCTTGAGTAATTAAATCCCAATTTTCTTTGAAAAGAGACAGTCTTCCTCCCAAAGGAGCTGCCAGTTGAGAATCTACTGGCAGCTGAAAAGGCAGGTCATTGGGTCTGTTTACGAAAGGACTGACCCCTGCCCTCACCAGAAGTCTGAGCAGGTGAACTCCTGTTCTAGGCCTAAAGAACCTTGAGCTCTGCCCCTACCACGTCTAGACCTACCCTAGACTGGGAATCATAAGCAGGATATGTCCATCCCTTAGTAGGCCAATTTCTACTAAACTTCGTGGCTGCACCTGCAAAATCTTTAACAGTTTGCATAGACTTAGCTTTGTCCTCCATTTTCTTTAAAACTGCTTCCACAGGCGAACCAAACAACATATCAGACTGTAAAGGAGCATCCAAAATCCTTGTCTTAACATGCTCAGCTAAATTCTGATCCCTCAACCAGGCATGCCTGCGAAGAACAGAACTAGTGGCAGCCACCCTCGAGGAGGCCTGTACAGCATCAAAACCACATTGCAAAGAATGCTTACCCACTTGTTCAGACACATGAACTAAATCCAGCAACTCTTTACACTCAATACCTTCCGCCAAAGCATCCACCTTAGATTTCAGTTGTGAAAGGAGATAATTTTGATATTTTAGCATGTGAAACTGACAATTCAACGCCTCATGGCTAAAGTGGAAGAAGTATACACTTTCTTTCCCCATCTATCCAAAGCCCTTGCCTCTTTATCAGTGGGAACAGGGTTTTTAACCACAGAGGCCTTAACCTTTAGGTCCCTGAGAAACAGTTTCGGGTCTGCCCTAGGACTCTTAAAAGATACTTATGAGCTTCAGGCACCCTATAGTACCTATCAGGTTTAACAGGAGCAGGAGGCAAAGAATCAGGGTTCAGGGAAGCCTCTGCAAAACATCTTCCACCACATTCAACACAGGAGGTATAGCTAAGGGCCTATGCTGGGGTAAAACAAGAATTCCCTAAGCCTTTTCCTGGAATCAGAGTAATCCTGGCCTTCCCATTTAAAGTGCTCCCTCATGGAATGCAGAGTCTCTGAAAATGAGAAATCCTCAGGAGGAGAAGCTGTAGGAGTGGAATCATCCACATCAGAATCAGAATAAGGAGGATACTCCTGCAAATCTTCCGCAGAAGACTCAGAAGCCTCTGAACACTGTTCAAAACTATCAAACTCAGGTTCCACCCTAGGCCTCTTATCAGGAGGGGCATAGAACCTCTAATCATAGTAATCAAATCTTCTGCCATTTTAAGCATATGTTTCTTAGGCACAGAACCTGAAGTGCTAGGAGAAGCCCCACTGAAGCTAAACTTGGCCTACCTCTCAAAGAAGTTTTGGAAACAGAAGGAGAGGCTCTAACTACCTTGGGAAGAGAGGGAAGAACAGATACCTGAGAAGCCCCCCTCAGCCTGGCCTACCTCCTGAGAAGGCACATCGTGTAACAGTAAAGTCTCTGCCTGAGACTCCAAAGAAACTCCTGGCAAAACCTCTGGCTCCACTGAGTTTTCTAAAGAACCGACGTCCGGGACTGCGGTTCATCAACCCTAGGCTTCGCTGTTTTGTCCTTGCGCTTCTTGGGAAGCGGGCGCCGGAGCATCCGACGGCATTTTATAATTGCAACGCTTCCCAAACACTAACCTGGCACAGTCTAACCTTCTCTTAATAGTGCGTTTGTTAAACCTAGCACAAGAGCGGCATCCAACAACGTCGTGCTCAGGCCCTAAACAAGGTATACACAAGGTATGGTAATCCCTATGAGGTATCTGTTTCCCACAAGAAATACAGTTATTCACTTTTTCTGACATCCGGTTAAATACTGAGGCAAGCAAAAACCAAAATGTTCCCCAACGGGGTACTTAGCCAACTCTGATTCGGTCTGAAACTCCGACTTCAGAAAATTTCAGAACGCCAACCTGCACTCGCAAAACTGCTTCTGCATCGGACCATGCGGCAAAAAAGACTGAGGATATGACGTGGGTCATGCGCATTAGTACCCTGACGTACTGACGTCAGTCTAATGCGCCCTGACCGACGTCAGCCATATACTCTGGTATTCGGGCCGACTGGACAGCGGACTACCCAATAGTTAGGACTGCAGCAATGTGGAATGAAGAACATCTACATTCATAACATTTTGATAACTATACATTCATAACCTTTTAACTGTACATTCATAACGTTTTGATAACTATACATTCATAAAACATTTTGATAACTATACATTCATAACGTTTTGATAACTGTACATTCATAACGTTTTGATAACTATACATTCATAACGTTTTGATAACTGTACATTCATCTACACTTGTTATACAAAGAATACAAACAGCAAATAGATAACTGTACATTCATAACATTTTAATAACTGTACATTCATAACCTTTTGATAACTGTACATTCATAACCTTTTGATAACTATACATTCATAACCTTTTCATAACTGTACATTCATAATGTTTTGATCACTGTACATTCATAATCTTTTTGATAACTGTACATTAATAACGTTTTGATAACTATACATTCATAACGTTTTGATAACTGTACATTCATAACATTTTGATAACTGTACATTTATAACGTTTTGATAACTATACATTCATAACGTTTTGATAACTGTACATTCATCTACATTGTTATACAAAGAATACAAACAGCAAATAGATAACTATACATTCATAACCTTTTGATAACTATACATTCATAACGTTTTGATAACTGTACATTCATAACGTTTTGATAACTATGCATTCATAATGTTTTGATAACTGTACATTCATCTACACTTGTTATACAAAGAATACAAACAGCAAATAGATAACTATACATTCATAACCTTTTGATAACTGTACATTCTACACTTGTTATACAAAGAATACAAACCGCAAATAGATAACTATACATTCATAACGTTTTGATAACTATACATTCATAATCTTTTGATAACTGTACATTCATCTACACTTGTTATACAAAGAATACAAACAGCAAATAGATAACTATACATTTCATAACGTTTTGATAACTATACATTCATAACGTTTTGATAACTGTACATTCATAACGTTTTGATAACTATACATTCATAAAACCTTTTGATAACTGTACATTCATAACGTTTTGATAACTATACATTCATAACGTTTTGATAACTGTACATTCATAACGTTTTGATAACTATACATTCATAAAATATTTTGATTACTATACATTCATAACGTTTTGATAACTATACATTCATAACGTTTTGATAACTATACATTCATCTACACTTGTTATTTCAGCAGCAGTAAGCATTAGGGTAACAGGAAGAATTTTGTTTCAGTCATTTGGAGCAACAGTTAGCAGAGACCAATATAAGCATTAGTCAGGTAATATATTGTGTCGAGGAACTTGACACAGCACAGTGATGGGTATGAAGAGAGCAAAATATATATTTTTTTAGAAAAGATAAAAGATTTGGAGTAAAAAAGGCTAAAGACAAGAGGAGATTGTATCAGTCGGGCTTGTTGTATGGGCAAAGCAATTGGGATTTTAAGAAAGTTCTTAATTGGTTCCTGAAAAGATGGGTGGATGTAGTAGATGTTAGTACAGTTGAGAGTTTTTTCTAAATTGTACCAACCGAGGTAGAAAACAGACAGTCCCCTGATTTGTTTTTAGATTTTAAGGTGGCTACCTGTAACCTATTTGCGAAACGTAGGGTTGGAAGGTTTTTATAAGAATTGAGGAGGTTACTGAGAATAGGTGTATTTGTGTAAGATCTTGTGGTGAGTTGCTGGAAGAGAAGCTGATTTTGTATTTCCAGCCAACCTAGTAGTTTAAGATTTTGGCAGTGGTGGGTTCTAAATGGGGCACCCGTGGCAAATCTGGCTATGTTGTTGTAAGACGTTGCCAGTTTATTTAAATTGCTTTTGGTTAGGTTTGTATAAATGGGGGGGGGGCACAGAGAAGGGTAGAAATCAGGTGAGTTTGAGCAACAGTAATCTTGGCTGAGGCTGTGAGAAATGGTTTGAGTCTATAAAGGAAACCAAGTTTTCTATTAACAGATTTAATAGTTAGGTTAATGTGTGTGTCAAAGTTGAGATTATCTATTGTTACACCTAGGAGTTTAGTGGTAGTGTCGGGAGTGATTACAGTCCCATTATTAGATGTAAGTAAGGGATTGAATGGAGGGGTCTTCTGTGTGGGCGTAAACAGTAGTAGTTTTGGGGTTTTTTTGGGTTCAAGAGGAGACACCATTGGTGGAACCATTTTTCCACTAAGGTGAATACTGTTTGTGTCTTATTTTGGAGTTCAATTGGAGAGGAAGCAGCACAGATTAGCGTTGAATCATCAGCATATTGTATGTAGGTAGTTTGGGGAAGGGAGGTTTTCAGATCATTAATGAAAATACTAAAGAGGAGTGGACCCAGAATAGATCCTTGCAGGACTCCAAGAGTGTTTGGGAGCTGGGAGGATAAGTTGTTCTCCCAGAGCACTGCTTGATGTCTATTTTCAAGGTATGAATGGAACCATTTTACTGCTTGAGTATCAATTGAAAGAGATTTGAGTATATTTGCTAGTAATTGGTGGTTCACCATATCAAAGGCTTTGGAGAGGTCTATAAAGAGAGCTGAAGAGAGCAGGTTACTATTTCTATTTTTATTAATGCAGTCAGTAAAGGACAGGAGTGCAGTGGTAGTACTGTGGAAAGGCCTAAAACCGTGTTGCCAGTCCACTAATAGGTTGTTTTCAAGGAGATGATGGAGTAGTTGACGGTGAATACATCTCTCCATAACATTTGCTAGGGGTGAGAGGAGGGCTATTGGGCGGAAGTTTGAGAGTTCATTTGAGTTACCCCCCTTATGCAAGGGGATAATATGTGAGATTTTCTAGAGAGAAAGGGTGTAGGGTTCAGTAGTGGTTCTATTTATTAGGATGGAAATTGGGAAGGCTAGTACTCCTGCTGCAATTTGCAGGTATTCAGCTGGGAGGAGGTCAGCTGATGGTGTGCATGGTTTTAATTTAAGAAGCAGAGTGTGAATGAGAGATGTGGGAACATGCTCCAGATGAAAAGTTTGGGGTAGATTGGTCAGTGGAGGAGATTCTGTGCTGGTGACAGGTGGTAAGGTGTTAGCTAGGGATTGGACGGTTTCAGAGAGACATTTATTAAAAGTGTCAGCAATTTGGTTGGGAGGGCTTTGAGTTAGGGTAGAGGGGGTAGGAGTTTTGGAGTGACCTGGGTGAAGCAGTTTGTTGATTCCTGTCCAGAACTTTTGTGGGTTTTGCTGTTGGCTTTGTTGGAGTTTGAGGTAGTAGTTTTCTTTGTCGAGGACTATAGATCTTTTTGTGGCATTTCGAAGCTGTCTAAAGTTTAGGTGATCTATTGGGTTTTTGCTTTCCTCCATTTGGACCAGATTTTATTTCTCAAGTCTAATGCTGTGCCTAGTCTCATTAGAGAGCGAGGGAGCAGGTTTGTTTTTAGTTCTAACAGTGCATGAGGGAGCATGGTTATTGAGGATTTGCAGAAATTTATTGTTAAAGAAAGAGACTGCGTCGTCAAGAGGCCGGCATTTTAGAGGTGACCAGTTGCATAATCTGACAAGGCACTACAGGGATATTAGTTCATAGTACAGGGTTACATACACTTTAGAAAATCCTAGGTAGTGGGTAGGTGGTTCACGTTCAGAGGTAGGACACCTGGAATTTAGAAGAATAGAGGGAGGCACCAGGGGTAACACGGCTGTAACTGAGCAACGAACAGAGCCAATAGCAAAGGGTTACATAGGGGTGGAAAGGATAGGAATGGACAATTAGAACAATGCATACCAACACAAATCTTGGTTTTCTAGCTGATTTATAACCTACAAATGCTATTCTGTATGCTTTTTTTGATTAACCAGCCATTCGTTTATCCAGCCTAAGGTCCGGTCCCAGCGAGACAGGATAAGATGGACTCTGCTGTACAGGGAAAAAGTGAAACAATGCAAAGGAGCAGCAGCTGCCATTAAAGAAGAAAGTGAGCTAACACACAGAACCATACTATGACACAGAAAAGCAGCAGCAGAATCTGAGAAATACTCTATTCTAGACTACATGAGAGAGACTGTAAGAGTGTCCCTGCGATTCAGAGAGATTTCTGCTGCCCATGCTAACTGCTAATGATGGTTAGTCATTTTAGTGCAATACTCTAATTTAGAGATATGGTAATATGGTAAAACTGTACAGAAGAGCACCTCATTAACAGTTAATTGCCATGTCTCTGAATTGAACATAGTACTGTCCAACTTCATAGCGCCAGTGTCCTCTTTTCCAGCCTACGTAGTGTGATAGCACAGGCACCCCTCAACACACATGAATAAACACTTGTATACACACACACACACACACACACACACACACACTCACACACATACATACAGACATCTATGCACATAGGTTCATAGATTTATACTAGGCTAACTGCCCTGAAGGGCCTAGCCAATACCTTGAGGTCAGAATAACCCTGTACCTTGCTGTATATGAGGTGAAAACCTTAACCATTATGCCAGTCCCACCCCTTTATAACACACACACACACACACACACACACACACACACACACACACACACACACACAGTGAGCGCTACATGAAAATTACCTGTAGTCACAGAATGATCCATGACTAGGTAAGGTCTTTTCCTACTAGCAAAATAATTAGTAGAGCAAATTGTTCTACCACATTATCCCACTCTCATTACAGTTGATGGGGAAGATCCCACTGCTAATCTTCATTGGCCACTCTTCCTGGATTGCTGCATTTGCATGCAGCTTCACCTATAAGCCTAATCTCTATGCCACACAGCCAATGTCATAAAAACAATAGTGGCATAGCATTCTCATGGTTGCTTAGGCCTACTAGAACACAAAAACGTTTAGAGTTAAGACTTCTACATTAAGTTAAACCTTTCTGAATTCCAGGGCATGAGGCAATACCCAGACATTACCAAAGAAACTGCACTGAATGTAAGTGCTGAAGATATCCAAGCACTAATGAACAAAAATAAAACTGAGAACACACTCACAAAAAGAAAACCTATAAAAGTATCAGTTTATAAATATTAAGGACTACTCCCTGATATCTGAACAACTTCAGCTACATCTTGGAAAACTCAAGACTGAAAATGTGCTCAAAAATGACATCACAGTGACACATGCAACACCAAATACTGACAGCACATTTAACCCTTTAACTGATAAAATTTTTAAAAGGTCTGTCCCCAGAATACTGTTTGTTTTGTTCAGTGTTTCTCTCTGATTTAATGACATGTACATCTTCAAAATGGTCCAACATTAATTCATGAAACTTTCAGGGAATGTTACTAGCATCATTATCTATAAAACACTATCGGACAGGGCTCCTACTCTTTAATGAAGAAAATAATCAATTTTTAATGCTATTTTGCATGGCTTAACTTAATTATGAAAATAACAGTTTTATATAGAAATGTTCCTTTTAGAGTTGATATCACACCAATATTATATATTTATGTTTTGATGGCTTTCCGTTATTTTAGTCTGAATATAAGTTAAAGTTAGACATTTGTTTTTGCTGTCTGTTTTCTAATCATTGTGCTTTGTCAATTTATGAAGGCCATTCTGGCTGGAATTCTACCCTGACCTTAAATTAAACAGCATCTCTAAAATACTCCATGATATACTTATGAAAGTTTCTGGGCAAGCCCACTTGATAATCCAACTTTCATTCTGCTTTTTACAGCCCAATAACCTTTAAAGAAAGTGGACAAGATAATCTTAAATATGGGCATGCCTCTCACAGCATGTAAAATACACACATTTTGCTATAACATATAAAATGACAGAAAATATCTTTTCCAAGAAAACATTATTATTTTTGGCCCTCATTCATAAGAGCAATCCAGTAGTTCAGATGCCACTCCCTGGTTTAAAAACTTCCTCAGTGATAGACACTTAAGAATTAAAATAGGATCATCCCAATCAGAATCTGCAACTATTAACAAAGGTTTACCATGAGTATCCATTCTTCTCTACTCCTCCTCCTCTCCATATTCATAAACAAAGTTCCTTGTGACCTCCCCCGTCTCCCTGTTATCCACTATGCTGATGGTATGGTCACTTACTGATCAGGTCACTTTCATACCAACATTCAATGCCAATTCCAGTCAGTTTTACACGGATTCCACCAGTGGCTCAAACTATAAACTACTTCTCATCCCCACCCAGACCAAAACTATGCTTTTTGGAACTACACAGAAAATTCACCAAGCATACAACTCCTAACTATCTTTGACCAACACAACCATTACTTACAACCTTCACCTTCAAGTACCTATGAATATGGCTTGATCAGGCACTAAACTTCCATTTCCACACTGACATAATGAGAGCCAAAATAAACTTCCTCCTATTCTGGGCCAAAAAGATATTCCCTTTTCTATCCCAACTAGCCAAAACAGCCACTGGCAAATGAGTTCTCCTTTCTCAACTAGGATATGGGCTCCCAATTTTTGCTTCTGCCTCAAAGAAAAACACTGCCACAATTCAGACAGTCTCTAACAGTATCTTCCAAATCATTACAAATTCACCTGTTTGGGAGCATCAATTTATTATCACAGAAAAATAAACAAAGAACTAATCTACTTTTAGGATCCCAACTCTACAAACTACTGCAGCTAGACTTCATAAAAAATGTTCCTACAACTCAATACACTATTCACAAACCATCTCTCATTACCCCTACAACCAAATTCTACAGCACTGCACATGCTCTGTCACACCTATTCTCATTACCCGTAGAACCAAATTCTACAGCACTGCACATGCTCTGTCACACCAACTCTCATTACCCCAGAACCAAACCCCACAGCACTGCACATGCTCTGTCACACCATCTCTTATTACCTCTAGAACCAAACTCCACAGCACTGCACATGCTCTGTCACATGAACTCTCATTACCCCTAGAACCAAAATCTGCAGCACTGCACATGCTCTGTCACACTAACTCTCATTACCCCCTAGAACCAAACACCACAGCACATGCTCTGTCACACTAACTCTCATTAACCCCAGAACCAAACTCCACAGCACTGCACATGTTTCTCCTCTAAGGCACCTACTATTTGGCAAGCTCTCTCCATCAACATTAATGAAATCAGTACTTATTCCAAATTTAGAATGCAACTCAAAAAGCACGTCTTCATCCAAGCCAAATGCTCCTGTTTAAACACAGGACATATCACCTAACCTATCTGCTTTTCTCTTTTCCTCTCATGACTGACTGAAGATTGGCCCACTTTAGAAACTAATGTATATATTGTGCATTACACGCTGTTTAATTGTACATTGCACTGTGATTGTTCATTAGAATGAATATACACAGTTTTTATGTGATTAGTTTGAAATACACTGTTATTGTTTACATTTCTGTATTTTCTGTTTGTGAAATGTTTTAAATTATACCCAGGCTGAGCCTGAATTTGGTCAATATTGATCAGTGCACTACCCCAATAAAAAAATACATTTATATATATATATATATATATATATATATATATATGTGTGTGTGTGTGTGTGTGTATGTGTATATATATATATATATATATATATATATATATATATATATATATATATGATTCTGACATATATTGAGCTTGTCAGGTTGAATAAATGCAAAACATACATTTTGTGAAATGAATGGCAAAACCAAAGCATTCAAATGGCTATATAAAACTACTTGTGGCATTTTACAGT